>NW_024870740.1:2300000-2377500 GCF_019054845.1 Dipodomys spectabilis
CCACTTGAGCCACAGCGCCACTTCCGGCTTTTTTCTTTTTGCTTATGTGGTGCTGAGGAATCGAATCCAGGGCCTCAGGCATGCAAGGCAAGCACTCTACCACTGAGCCACCTTCCCAGCCCATGTCAGAAAATATTGATGTGTAGAATAAATAAGGTAAAAAGAACACAGATTCAGTGGGTTTGGCTACTTTACTTTCAATTGATTGGTTTGTAATTGTGTATGTTAAGTGGAATATATTTGACCTATTAATTTTTTATCCCTGTACAGGATATGACTTAGACATATAAGTATTTTCCTTGACATTAACTATAAGCAAATTTCCAGTGATATTTAAACATATGGCTATAAAAATATTTCTAGTGGCATTTCCTTACCAGCAGCTGTTCCAATGGCCTCCAAACATCTTTTAAGTAAAGAGATTTGTTTGGTAATATAGTCTAATAGGAAAGTGATCACCAGGGTAGGAGTAAAAGTTTTAGGTGAATACAAGTACCTTGGTCCCTAATGGGAAAATTATATAAACAGACAGATTTTCAGTAAGCACATTTGCCTTCAGTTGAATTCCATAAAGTATATTGAGTGTGGCTTAACATGTTTAATTTCAGACATCATCAATGGTAATCAGATAGGGATTTCAGAAAACTATTTATTCCATTTCAATGGAATTTCCATTTTTATGAGCTGTAATCTCAAATATGTAAATGGTAGCCAAAGCTGGATATGATTCTTCAGTTAAGATTCTTTCTCTCTCTGTTTTCCTTTCCTTCCTTCCTTCCTTCCATCCTTCCTTCCTTCCTTGCTTCCTTTCTTCTTTCTTTCCTCCCTCCCTCCCTCCCTCCTCTCTTTCTCTTTCTCTCTTTCTTTCTTTCTTCCTCTCTCTCTCTTTCTTTTTATTCTTTCTTTCCCAATTGGTTCTTTTGGCATCTTCTTGCCAAATCTTCTGGAGTGCTTGTAATTTCCTCTGTATAGAGCCCAACAGGCTCATCAGGAGCAGAAGGTAAACATAATAGATGTGAGGAATTTCTGGCGATTTATGAGGTTTAGTTATTTTGAAATGTACACTCGGTCTGGCTATGCTAGTATGTGGCCACATGTGGACTCTATGAATTGAAAATGTCTCAAATGGGGCATCCCTTACCCCTTGGGAAGAATAAAGTTTAGTAACAGCTCCCAACCCCCAGTATGTTTTTGGTCAGTCATTTAAAGATTCCATTGCTATTTAAAGGTGGCAATAGGATAGAGAGGGAAACAAGTAATAAATACTTTAAAGTTTACATTTTTAATTTTGGACTTTGATACAGATTCATTTTTTTCTCAATTTAGAAAATGGACATTTTATTCTGCTGTATTTTCTTAAACCTCTGTAGTTTCCGTTTATAATATTTAAACCATCTGAATATCTATATAAAACATCCTAGGAATATCAGACAATTTCTAATGGAGACTATTGACACTATGACATTTGGCATGATATACTCCCAAAAAGGAAATTAAAAAGTACAAGCCATTATCCTAAAGACCATCTGTTTGTGAAAATAGTTAATTTTATGTTGCTTTATTGAGCATAAAAATGATCCTGGTGAAGGATGAAATATGCCTCTCTCATGATCTCCATTGTTTTTTCTCATTCTTTTTTTTTTTCAAGAGTTCAACTGCTATTAATTATTCAGCTTTAAAGGTCTTAACATCCTAAGCTCTAGAGTACAAGTAACTCCTTTATGCCAAGCATGTCTTTACATCTTTTCTTCCATATTAATCTTGCTAGAAGAGGCTAGTTTATGACTAGGAGAAGAGAACAGAAAGGCTTAATCTTCCTGTGATTATTTCCTGGTAGAGTTGCATGCTAGAAAGGCTTATAATCATGGGTGCAATTTTGTCCTGGCCTCAGAAATGGCATCAGTTTCAAGGACTTACATAAATGATCGCATGGATTTTATAGAGATAATAATTATTAAGAGCATCCCTTTAACTTGAATCATCTTCTACAAAGTGCTAGAAAAGAAAATTTTCTATTGAAGGAAGGTTTTAATGAAAGTACATATGACTTTTTGGATGAACAGTACTTGAAGTGTTGTTGCTAGATGCATTTATAATCAAAAGAACATTACTTGGTAGCTTAGTAATTTTTGTTTTTTCTAAATGATGGTGCTCCAGGACACTTCTATCCATATCTTAACTACTAAAATTACATTGCTAACCATTTGAATATTAGCTTTAGGAGAGATACAAATCCCAGTGTTATTTTAATTTTTTAAAATACACTTCTCCTTTCAGTGCTGCTATGTGTCTTGGAAGAATGAATGCATTAATTTTGACACACACACACAAACACACACACACACACACACACACACACACTCACTGTAAAAAGCTTTATAGCATCTTTGAGAATAATAGGTAAGAGTCAGGCTTACTTATTTCCAAGGGTAGTGTCAAAGAACCACCATTGAAAAGCAACATTTAATTATTAATGTAACTAAGATATTGCATTGAAGAAAATAAACTTTGCTTAATTTTGTGATATTTTAAATATAAGCAAATAATAACTTTTATTCTCTGTCCCAGTTCTCATGAGGCTTCCAATTCTCAGCAGGATATATACAAATGAGTGTGTTAAAAGTTCTCAGACAAATTAAGCAAGTAGTTATTCCTCACTTTTATAAGCTTTATGTGTTTCTCATCTGTGGTTATCCTGAGGCAGAATTAATACCTAGCAATTTCCTCTTGTCTGAGAAAATAATGTACAGAAGATGAAATAATGCAATAGTAGTAATCCAGCCTTTTAAAAATATGCATCTAATATTCATGTTATTATCTCTGCTGTAGTTTCATTTTGGAAAACCTTTCTCATCTAGTTTCTTTTCCTGTTTGACGAATGATATTGGATTATCTAGTCACAGCTGTGTATGCTAGTTGATTATTGCTATAGGATTGATAACTCATAAAATCCCGGCACTATTTAGAAGCTATTATTTTTTAGATATGTGAAAATGAGCTTGCCCGCTTCTTAGTCTTTTTTCCCCTCCTGTTATCTAAGTTTTACCAGGTTTAGACTAGTTATTGACTCAGTAAATGTAAAAAAATAATGTTGTATGCTGTCAATATTAATGTAGATGTCAAACCAACACAGATCCCTAATGTATGTAAGAACAAGTATTTTTTACCTTGATACAGAAAAGCAGTCATGTGTGAAATTTAATATATATCCTAATCTTTCTTGTCATTGCTCTAGCCATGGGTGATGTGCTAATGTGAGACCCACTATTTTCTTCTACTCTTCACACAGTGGACTAGATACCCATGAATGACAGTCTAACTCTACTCTGTAATTATTTTGAGGACAGTTAGAATATGCAACAGGAGCACTGCAGAGTTACCTTTAGGTTCTGCAACTTATTTAAGCATCCACACAGCCCATAATTAACAAAACAAGCACGCTTCAAAGGTCCATTCTTAAGAATATTGAGAATTTCTCTGGAATAATGAATTTGTGTTTATTGTGCTTAAATGTAATAAAAATATTATATATTCTCCCTTTAGTCTATCAGCATCTTAACAGAATGAACTGATACATGTTTCAATTATGTGACCTACATTAATTTACTTGATCAGAGTTGATGTGATTAAAATAGCAAAGTTCATAAAATAAAAAATTTGGAATGCAGAGTAGCTATTTAAAATTAATACTACTTTCTAATCTAGGAAAGAGCTGATGAAATTTTAATACCTTTTGTTAGTTTAAGCTGACCATTTTTAGTCATCAGGGTCAAACTAATTTTATTTACATACATTTATAATATAAACTATCTCTCTAGAGTAATTTTTATATAATGAAGAATACTGTAATGTTTATAAGACTTTGCCGTACTTAGTTAACTGAATTTTACTATGTGGCATAGCAACATATTTGAAAAATCTCTCTATATAAATGAGAATAGTTTATGGTATTCTAGATGTCTTGAATATATTCATTAAATGCTGTCTCCAGAAGCTACAATAGCACTGTGTAACATCATTCTATAATGAAAGTTGAAAACAATGGGAAAATTTTAGTTGGAGATGTTTGCCAGCAAATATTTCCTTAGAAATAATCCCATTGGGAGAAAGGGGAAAAAAACTATTTTTAGAATAAACGTTATAAATTTTCCTTCCTACTTAAGTTTCCTACAAGTGGCTCTTCTTTTCTAAGAGTAGTAATATAAAGGCTAAATTGTTACCTTATGTTTTCATTGGGTAGGTTTGTGACCACTGACAGTTATAATTTGCAAAAATTACAATGATTATGGACATTAACATACTTGACAGCAGCTATTATTTTTATTTGAAATACAAAGACTTTCAGTGGTTATTGGATTTTAAACTTTTTCTGTGGATGCCAAGAGAAGTGGAGAATTGAAACAATTGTTCAAATAATTTTAAACTAAGGTGACATGTTTTTCTCAATTGTGTAGGTAGTTCAGATGGAACTGGTTGTTTGGCTTGAATGTTCTCTAGTTTGTTCATATACATTTGCAATTAAACTGGTTATCTATCGTTAGTAAGACAATCAGATTTTGACGCTGAATGAGTTGCCTCACTGAAACATTTGGTTGCCCACAATTTCCTCAATTTAAGTGTTTGTCTAAATAATCCTGCAATCCAGGTGCTATTGTTATCCTACCCAGAACATTGCTATTTCCTGTAAGAAAACTAAGACTTGGAGCAGTCTAGACTGCCTATTTAAAAGTTTGCACATTGCCAGACACTGGTGGTTCACGCCTATAATCCTTGCTACTCAGGAGGCTGAGATCTGAGAATCGCGATTCAAAGCCAGCCGGGTTAGGGATGGCTGTGAGACTCTAATCTCCAATAAACCAGCAGAAAACCGGAAGTGGTGCTGTGGCTCAAGTGGTAGAATGCTTACCTTGAGCTGAAGAGCCCAGGCCCAGAGTTCAAGTCCCAAGACCAACAAAATTTAAAAAATAAATAAATAAAATTGCACATTATCATGGTGATGGAGTTGAGGGCAAAAGTCATCTGAATACAGAATTTATCTTTAAATTCTACTTAAAACATTTTAAAACTCTGTAGGGAACATACATCTATTTTGAGAAAGAACCTACAAAAGTTTATTTATTATTTATTTATCATTGAACTCAGCAAGGCTAAATTTACTTCTGCAGAACTGTGCTCCATTAACCAGAAATATGATAAGCAAGCACAGAACATATATGTAGAAATAATTTTCATGATAATCCCCTATGATTTGGAATCAAAGAGAAAACTTTTCCATTTCCTTCCTTCTTTTCCTTCACTTTTATTCTATCTTTGTATATGGCAAACAATTAACACCAGATGGAACAGTTGCATGCTGAGTACCTAATAGGAAATCAGACATTGATAACTGTGCCTTTTACTGTTAAGCCTTGTATATGAAAAGATGGGATGAGCTTATGACATACATTTCAATGGAAAGTGTTTTAAGGATACCAACTGTTATTAGGCACAGGGATATTATGGATAATTATGGCTAAGAATGCAGCTCTGTGGTAAAGTCCCCACCTAACATACACAAGGTTATATCCCCAGCATGGGTAAATACACAATAAACAGATAGATGGATAAATCAAATATGTTAAAATTGGAAATAGTTGTATTTTAACAATGATGTATTTTGGAATTAATAATGTATACTAGATTTTGCCTTAATATTTCTTTAAAAAACTTAAGCCCCACAAAATAAGAAATGTGTAAGATTATCTTCTATTCTCTCAACTAAGTTTTAAGTAAAATATGTGTGTGTATATATACATATATATATATATGTACATATATATATATATATATATATATATATATATATCATTGAGAAAACTAGAAAACATCTGAACAACTGAGCTCCTGCAGGTGACATTTTGAATATGATTTTAAGATCCAAAGCTTCTTTATTAGAGTAAGCCATTGTTTACAACACTTTTAAGGGTAAAAGTTGAGGTGATGAAAAGCTCAAAGCATGTTTTGTTGGCAGTAACACATCAAAGCATGATTGCTGATATTTTTGAAGAAGGGGATATTATCAATATATTTATTTTTCCCTTGGTGGCTAGCTAAATCTGTTTTCTTGTAAATAGCATAATCTGTATTACAAAATATATATTTATATCCCATATTTTAACCGTTTTGAATTGTCTCTGATGCAACAAGGATTAAATGTTTATTACTAGCATATTATTGGTCTCCAACTGAAAGAAAAAGAAACAGGCCTTTGCATTCCATTTTACAGTTTAAGGAAAAACTGTGATGAATGTTATTGAGTGTTAGAAGATGCATAAACACAGGATTTAGGGTCCCAGACAAAGTGGCTAATATGTAAATCTGAAACAAATTGGATATATACAGGATAAGAGAGTTTGAAATAAAGGCAGGATTTCAATAAGAGAAGAAAGTGGTAGGTAGTGATATCCCAGAAGACATAAACCATGGTAAGCAGAAGCTGGATGTCTCAAATCCACAAGGTATGTTGGAGAGGTCAGTAGTGCTGCTTAGCTGAGACATAGGAGTATATATGATTAGGGAGCAAGAATGAAAGCATGAAGTAGGCTTAGCAAAAGATCATTACAAATTGAGGAGGAGGAGGATAGTAATCTTTTATTATTATTATTATTATTTATTTTTTTGGTTGGTCATGGGGCTTAAACTTGGGGCCTAGGTGCTGTCCCTGAACTCTTTTGTTCAAGGCTAGCACTCTGCCATTTTGAGCCACAGTGCCATTTCTGGGTTTTTGGTGATTAATTGGGAATAAGGGTGACTCTGGCTTTCCTGCCCAGGCTGGCTTTGAACTTTCTCAGTTCTCAGCCTCCTAAATAGCTAGGATTATAGGCATGTGCCTCCAGTGTTGGGCTTATGAAATAATTTCTGCATATATGCTTTCCTGTAAGTTTCATGGTAAGTTCCATGCTATTTGTGGGTTCAATGACTATTTAAATAACTTTACTCAAATAATTATTCCTCATAGTAATAACAAACAAGCGGTAACTATAATTTCCTTGTAACCACAAATGAGGAAATTCAGGGTGCTTTAGGGCTAAGTAACTTGACTGGTAATTTACAAAAGCAGTAACTATCAGAGATCATTGAGGCCTAAAAGTACAGACTCTTACAGGAAGATTTTAGGTTGTCTACAGTCACCCCTGGTTAGAACATCTTATTTCTTCCTTAATTCATTCCCAGCATGAGCCACATGCTGATGGTCTTCTCATAGTCCTCACTGTGCTCTCTAGAATACTAGAAACACCATTGGTGCTTTGGCTTCTCTTTTGAGATAATCATCTGTACCATTGTATAGGCCAGGGATCCTTCTCCCTTTCCTCAAAACATCAGCCAAGATGTGGTCTTTGCTAGTACTTTCTGTATCATACAAATTTACCCTCAATTACATCTTAAATTTTACTTTTGATGATCAGTTTATCTATTGTATTTTTGTCTCTTGGTTTAGATTACATTTTTCCCCCCAGTCCTGGGCACTGAACTCAGGGCCTGGACACTGTCGCTGAGCTTCTTTTTGCTCAAGGCTAGCACCTACCACTTTGAGCCACACCATCACTTCTGGCTTTTTCTGTTTATGTGGTACTGAGGAATTGAACCCAGGGCCTCATGTATGCTAGGCAAGTACTCTACCACTAAGCCACAGTCCCAGCCCTAGATTAAAAATTTTTTAATGTATTTATTGCTCTTTCTAGTGGAGTTTCCAAGCTGTTGTATTTATAGTAGGGACTCAGTTGCAACCCTTACTAATGGTTTCTCAGTTGTTGTCAAGTAAGCCTTGGACATTGAAATGTGACTGGAATATCTGGAGACATATTGGAGCTAGTTAGTAGAAAACTGAACTTCTTCCACTTTAAGACTATCTAGGAGCAGTGTGCAATGTAAACAAAATCATATCATATCAAATAATCCCATTTTATTATGAAGAATGAGATTTGCTTCTGATGTTGATCAACAAACATTGTATTCACACACTGCTTTGTTGAATGGTTACTTTGTAGAATGGTACAACTACTTAAAGACAATAGGAAATATTCAAAGAAAATAAAATATCAGATTAAGGGCTTTAAGTCTAAACTATACTAATGTTCAACCTAATTGTTATTATGCAGCTTAATTTTTGTTGAATTTATCAGATTAGTTAGACATGCTTTCCACATTGCCTTGATGACTAAATTGGATACTCCAATAAAACAATTTAGGACATTTATTTCACACCAGTGGGTTTTTTTTGTATTCTAGAAGGTTTACCACCAATGTATTTATTTGTTATTATGTGGGCAGTCAAAGAAATCAGCTGGCTTTATATTAAGTGATTTCCATTATTGCCAGGATGTTGGCTCATGAAAGACTAAGCTGACACATGATTGTAAAAGTCCTCAAAAGAGCAATCAAGCATTTTGGCCAAAATCCACTCCTGGATGAGTAGGAATTAATATCAAAGAGTGCACCAACAGACTGTTTGACTGTCTACAAGATGATAAACAAGCATTTTGGCTAAATTCTAGCTTTGATTATAACGTAATAGAGCAATTTGAAGGAAACATTTGTATGAAGTGCCCTAATGGGGAATCATACAGCAAAATTACCAATGATAATGAGTGAGCCTTAGATTATATCTGTGTTGTACAAAAACAATGTTTTGTCAGAAAATAAACATGAGCACATCATGGTAAGCAATTGTTTTTAGCTTTCTGCACTAATAAAGATAACCAAATGACTGTAGAATTTCATTTTCACTTTATGCTGTGAAATAGTACATTTAGCATTTAACATGTTTAAATTGATTTATGCAGTCAAAGTAAGCTATCAGGATCAACACAGAAGTCAGAAGTATCTAGTTTATTTATCTCCATTAGTTAAATTAGTTAGATAATTACCAAATATCCATTTCAATTTGTGGATTTGAGATATGTGGGTTTGAGATTTGAATCATCACCTTTGCTTGTATAGGATTTTTAAAGTTTTATTTTTATATTATTAATGGAACTGATAAGAGCTTTATATTATTTTAGAAGAAATGACCTATTAATATCTTTGTAGCTTGGTATATAAATATCTAAATATATGTGCATATGCATTTAGAAAAAATAATTTTTCAAAACTATTGCTTAACGGTATCTTCTGAGACATTACAGTTTGCTATGTAAATGCATATTTGAATTTCACTGAAAATGTACAAGATTTGTTTGCTTTTGCTTCAGATCTCACTTCATGTGGCATGCCAGCAATTTCTGAGAGATTCCTTCCCTTACTATTTTATCAATTTCTCTCAAAATATGAGTTTTTATACTGATGATTATCTATTTGCATGGTAAACTTGTAAACATTGTTCTTCATGTAGGTATATTTTTATAACTTATTTATGTATGACTAGATGATCAAGGAAGTAGTCTTTACTCTAAAAGATTGCCAAGATGCTTTATTGTAATATAATAATAATAATAATAATAATAATAATTCAAAATTTCTTGCCTTGTGTCAGAAAATGTGATGGATTCTAAGTACATTAACTCAAACCTCATTACAGTCAAATTGTAGTAAATATATTCTTACTATCCCTGTTTTTAATCCCAGGAAATGAAGGCACAGATATTAAATAATCTAACAAAATTGCAGCTGAGAAATGACAGAACTAGGCTTTTTATCCAACATAGGTCTTATACATTTGTTACCAAATATCACTAAATGAATTGTCTTTTAAAATATGACTGACAAGTTAACCAAAAGTTAACCAGAGTAAGAAAATATGTGGTTTAAAAATTAAATCTTTCTATGGAAATTTTACATTCCATATAAGTATATATTAATAAGATACACCATTAGGCATAAGATTTAAAAACTACTCATTTAAGATGTCAATATTTTTCTCTTAATGGATCACATTTGAGCTTCTATGAGGGGAAATAAATAATCTCTGGCTCCTAGTTTGAGGGACTTGAATTTGTATCATTAGCTGTTTTCATTTTTTTCTTTTTTTTTGGATGTGTAAAGGATATCTCCATTTTTAAAGTCATCAGCATAATTCCCATGTTGGAATGGTTCCATTACAGAAGCTTGCTACCTTTTATGTTCCCAGGGGAATAAAGTTTGAGTTTCTACCCACCCTCGCCTGTACAAGCGGAGGGTGGATTACTGGGATCTCGCCTTGGTTGAATAACAGCCAGTCAACCTGAGAAGAATTTTTAAAAGGTCCAGGAGGCCTTTCCCTTATAGTTTTCCTCTTGGTGGGATATTTCTTACTAGGAAAAAAAGTACTTTTTTGGCTTAATATTTTAGTTCAATTTTGCTAAAATGAAGACAGGTCAGAAATGGATAGAATTGTTTAGTTAAAAAATAGCTCAGAAAAAAAAAATAGCTCAGAAGCTTTGCCACCTTGTCTGGAGCAAAATAAAACAATTCCTTGCTGCTCATTGGGATACTTTTAGCCAGTTAGGGGTTTCTGTTTAAGATTTTTGTGTTGCCTTTTGAGAGTTGTGAGAAGCTTCCTTTGTACATCACCAAGTGCTGCTGGCCTACACTATTGGTGATTCATTGTTAGCTCACCCTTGTTTATTCGGTGACCTGAAGGACTGGCTTTCAGATACACATTAGCCTGATACATTTTAGTAAAATTGTAGGAAAAAGAAAATCTGGCATTCTTATGACTTAAAGTAGAATATTTGAATTTGAATATAGAAATCTGTTTAAATAAATGGGAATACTAATAATAACTTATAACTAGTAATAGTTATAAGTTAGATATATACTATATATAGTTATATAATTGTAGTTATAAGTAATATAAATATCATATATATCCAACATATTTGAGGACATACTTTTATGTCTGCAGAAAGTTTTTACTACATTTTAGTATTGAGACATTTCATTCTTTGTAAAAGAATACAGGAGTTGTTTAAGATAGACAAGGTGGCAAAGCTAAGAATGAAAATCACTCTACTGTGAAGACCTACAGAAAAAAGGATTCACATGTCAATCTTGCTCTGAACTGGGAGATCACCTTACTTTGCTGGAACTCCATTTCTTTCTATGATTCCAAGACTAGAAATACTGTACTTACATAGTACAAAGTACAAGATTCAGTATGTTTTAAAAGTACATTTTATTATGAAAAAATGTATCCTTTTCCAAAAAGACTTTGTGCAGATTAATATACACATATTACCCATGAATAGCTATCATGTCTTTAATAGCTAGTTTAAACTAGGCAACCGTGAAACCTTTAAAACTTCAGGTAAAATGATTAAGTTGGAATTGTATTTTAAGGGATTTGAGGACTTGCTTACATAAGCAATGATCTGGAGGAAAATTTTAGGATTCCATGAAAAAACATTGAAAATCTATGGTAAATGGTGAGACCCCTGATCCAGCCTCACCTAGATCATTTGAGAAATGTGAGAATCATTGTGAAAAATGATTCTATCATGTAAGAGCAACAAGAATTCCTAAGGTAAATTCTGTGTCAGTACATGGCATGCAGTCTGATCTGTGTAGAGATGTGTAGTGGAGATAAAAAAGAAAGCAAGGAATGGATTCCTGCCAACAGACTTTACAGTTTTGATGTAATTAGTAGGCAGTGCAGGTGTCTATAAAAACTGACAATAAATCTTGGTTTCTCCTTTGAATATTGCTTCAGTTTCACAAGTTCTGTGCCTCAAGGGGCAAAGAAAAAGACTCTAAGATTAATTACCACAATGGCATATTCCCAATAAGAAATTTAACAAAGTGTTCTTTTTATTTGACTTTATTATCTATGTTCTTATTAATATAATCACTAAGAAGAAGAGTATGGGTTAGTCACTCCAGAAGACCAGTGGACAAATGTGACATATTTTGGGGTGAAAGGAAGATTCACCATTAGATTCTTTAGCAAACAGTATTTTAGTTGGTTAGAAGTTATTTATCCCAGGAAGTTCCCAGTGCAGATTTGTCCTTAATAGCATTTTTGGAGTACCAATGTTATGACTAGGTACCCAGGGCTCCTTGTCCACCTGTTCTTCACCAGAGTAACTAATTGCAGGTAAACTTAGCCACAGAGTGACATTTCTTCCAGCTCCTCCATCTGCTCTTTTTTTTTTTTTTTGACACCCCTGCCATTAACTGTCATTTTCCTTTAAATATACAGTGAATCTGAAAGGCCACCTCTACATCACATCATTTCAGATTAGGGGCAGTTCTTTTGAGTTGAGCACTGTTTAGGTGTCAGAAAGAAGTCCCTGACCTCTCTGGAACCACATTGCCTCAGGGCCTTAATTATCACTGACTCTAGCCATTACTGAAGAGAACACAAAGGAAAACACATCATTTTTTCTACTTAGGAAGTTAGTCGCTGACCTAATAACTTGTCCAAACTCACAGGACACTGGGTCCACATGATCAGATAACAATGGGCATTATTCTTCAGCTGCATGGGAAGCAAGGAATGAGAAGAAACTTCGTTTACCTCCCAAGAATCGTTTCAGTGTCTGCCACTTTTTATGAGGGAGAATGTAGTGCTTGCCTTAACAAAAGTAATATTGAGGGATTATATACAAAATGTATGTTCTTAAAATTCTTCTCAGTTCATGTGTGTGTCTTTGCACTTGTTGATTTGTTGAACATTTCTTTCACTCAAAAATTTAAACGTGAAATAAACTATCTCAATATAAAAATTTCTACTTGTTTTCAAATGGTAAAACCAAAGAAGTCTGGGCATCAACGCATATGTTTGAAAATTAAAACTCACTGAAGAAAATGTACAATTTTCCAGGCATGGATGGCTCAGGAGTCTGAGATCTGAGGATCAAGGTTTGAAGCCAGCCTGAGCTGGAAATTCCCCAAGGCTCTTAACTCCAATTAACTACCAGAAAACCAGAATTGGTGCTGTGGCTCAAAGTAGCAGAGTGCTAACCTTCACCTCAAAAGCTCAGGTACAATGCACAGGCACTGAGTTCAAGACCCATGACTGACCAAGAAAAGAAAGAAAAAAAAAGACATATGCACAATTTATTTCAGGCTTTCTGTAATTCCAAAGGATAAAATTTGAAGGGTAGGTATATTGCTTCCTATAAACATGATTTCACTTTACCTACCTTTTCTTTGATTAGAAACCCTAAAACATAATTTACTTAAATACAATTGCCATTTTGGGAGAAACTCATGTAAATTGTAGCTATGTAAAAAGTCTACTATTACATAAAATGTGATTGGACTGTAATTTCATTTTATTTCTTTTGCTTTTCTTTCCATTTTAGAGTCTTCCATTTACTTTTCCTGACCTCCCCCCCATTTTTCCTTTTTAAAAACAATACTGTTGGTAGCAATAGTAAGACCTCCATTACTCAGAAGTCAATAATTGACTCAAATCAAATACTAAATTAGGAGGAGAAAAATAGAGGTAAGACTTCTAAGTACCTAAGACTATTTTGATTAGGGAAGCTCTTTCCAAGTCACTGCTGAAATAATTAATGCACTCCACTTAAAATTGATTCTCTTGAATAAGAAAATCTGACCCGATGCCCACTGGACCCTTCTCTTCTGAGTCATAAACCCAAACAGCATTTTAAGTATTTTAATGGAATTTTTTCCCTTATTATAGTGATGACTGTTACTTCTGTTGAAAGCATCATGTTTCATAGCTTTATGATACTGCTATGAATATGTTCTTGAAAGTATGTGTCAAGGAAAGACCCTCTACTTAAGCATATTTTGGTAGTTCTAATCATTTTAATTTGGAAGCATTTTTGCATTGCTCTTACTGAAATAGACTCTTCAGTGAAATGATAAATATATGTATTTTCAGATATTGGGGTAAAAACACATAAAGTGTGTCTTGTTCAGGCAAGTTTTGTTCAAATGCTCAGAAGAGATTCTCATCTGCTTTTTCATATAAAAAGAGGTTAGCACATACAAAATTCAGGAAAATAGGCTTGGGCAAGTTCTCCTTCATGTAGAACCACAGAATTGTTCTGTGGTCTGTGTCGATGTCAATCTATGATTGTTATAGTTTTGACCCTTGAAATACATAGGTAGCAACAGAATAGTACAATCAACTTCAGTGCCTCTGTATACTTTAAGTGATCAAATCAAACTGGAAAAGTGGTCCAAACAGACCCTAATTGTTCCCTCTGTTTAATCTTGTGCTCTCACTTGGCTTTCCCCACTTGAGGCTGGTGTTCTACCACTTGAACCACACCTCTTTTTTCCAACTTTTTTGCTGGTTAGTTGAAGACACAAGTCGCCTAGATATTTCTATCCAGACTGGCTTTAAACAGGCATCTCCAGATCACAGCTTCCCAAATAAGCAATATTACAAGCATGAACTCTCTACAACTAGCTTCCTCTGTTCTTAAATCTTGAATCTTTCTTTTAGAAGGACCAAACCCAAAACAATCTACTCAAAAAAAATTGGTTGTGGATTGATAGTTTTTCTTAAAGATGTTTTATGAATGTATTTTATGTGATAATTTAATGAACAAATAAGCACCCTATCAAACTTCTTCCAATCTAATTAAATGGAAAAAGTTGGATGGCACAAGCTGCTAGGCTGATATTTTTCCTTCTTAGTGGACAAGTCTAGCCCCTGCCCAGTTGAAATCATCTCAGAGGAATGTTCACATTGACATTGTTTCTGATTCAGCACTCAGCACCTTAGGAGAGACTCAAGTACAAACTAACTTTTACCACAAGCCACTTCTTTAAGTCCTGAGGAAAATGGAAGACAAGGGGCCATCCAGCTGTTCATCCCTCCCCTAGAGTGGCATGTGATAATAGGACACATTATTAAGTAAAAACAAGTAAAAATTCTGAAAGCAAAGACTTTGTTTTATTTGACAAAGTAGAAAACACTAAAATAGTCTCCCTAGGAAAGAACAGTTAGGTTAATTTTAAGATTTCTTGATCGTCACAACAACAGTGATTCAGGTACGTAAATCAAATTTACTAGTCAGGTATCTTCCATGTTCTCCCAGATCCTTTAACCATAGCTTCCTTTGTTAAAGGCCTATTGCTACACTTGCATGGCATATACACCAAGGCCTATTCTAAGTATCTTTGTGAAAATTGATAAAACCCTATGTTTTACAAAAGTATTAAAACTTACAGAGAAATAGGAATTTAAGTGATTGGGTAATGGCAGTCCAAAGTTCCTAGAACATCTTGTGTGGAAAGAAATATTAATGTATCAAAAGGATAATTGGGGATGATCACGGAGTAACCAAAGGCTGGAAGCTTAATTTTGAAAGTAAGCAAGGTAGACCAGTACAACAACTGACTCAAGAAGACCTCTTATTTTGAGAAATAATAGCAATGATTTTTAAAGATGGAAATTTTACAGAAATTATATCATTTCAGCTTAGGTAAGACATCTGATTGCTACACATTGTACTCATAATAGCTATAACATTTTATGATAGAAATGCATAGCTGATTACTACTTCTACATATAGATATATAGATATAAAATAGTCCTGAATATCAATCAAGATTTATTTTTGTTTATGTCCTACTGTGATTTCCCTTCAAGGAAGTTCATTTTCTAAAAAACTCTCTAGTGCAATAATAAAACATGTATTTCAGATTGTTTGTTTTATATATATATATGTGTGTGTGTCTCCCTCTGTATATATGTGTACATATATGTATACATATGTATCTGTATGTGTGTGTATATAGTTTGTTTGCTAAGGATCAAGACATGTTCTTAAGGCTTTCAGATCTATGCCAGGTTTTGTGTTATAGCCTCTACTCCCATAATTCCTCATTTTCATCTGGGCTTTGGGGTGGTGAAGATGAGTAACAGCATGGTTAGACAAATGTACCGTAACACGTCAGTCTTTGAGGGCTGCCTGGAAGAATGAGAGCCAACTGTAATTGTCTAACCACAGGACCCTAGGGATTTCAAAAACCAGAACCTTGGGTAGGTCTGAAAACATAGAAAGTGTCAAGTTTCTTATTTATGTGCCCCCCCTCTTTTAAAGAGTTATTACCACTTCTGATAATGTTTCCGTAACTGGGGAGAGCAAGGACAGACTGTTTTACCACACTATGATTCAGTATAAATAGAGAGGATTGGGGTTTTTTTTTCTTTCGTTTCATCTGGCCCATCTTTTTTCATGTGACCATCTTCACTGGTTCATTGAATAGTTTCTAATAAAAGCTAATATTTCCCAGGTACAGGCAGTGTGTGGCTATATCTTGATGACATTGGAGGGAAAGATTATGTCTCCTCTTCTTTAAAGTGGCCACATCCAGGGCTGTTTCAAGAGGCAGCAACCAGCAGACACTCTGAATGTAGCATCTTCACTGTGTAAGCGCTGAGAGATGATGGGCCAGGCCAAGCATTGTGCTGAATTTAATCCATCTCTGTCTTCTGAACATGGCTGGGCCCTAGAAGCAGCAGAGATAGTTTTGCTTAGAACTCATTTGGACTGGAACTCATTGTTGGGCTTCAGCATTTGCATTTGAAATGACTTTATTTTCAGAGACATGTTATAATTTCTTTAAAATTATACTGATCTCTGCTAAATAGGTATTTTTAAAGAATATCTCATGATCCTAAAAGAGAGTCCATGTATAGAACCATAAGACCATACCATAAACAACCCAGAGCTTGACAAAGCAGACTGAATATAAAGTTCCTACCATCCCTACTCTTGGGCTTCCAAACTGGCTTTTCAAAAACATTATGGGATAAAAATGGCCAGTGAGCCGCCACTCTCTTTCTGCTTATCATAATCTTAATGTTTGCTATT
This sequence comes from Dipodomys spectabilis, assembly GCF_019054845.1. Lineage (NCBI taxonomy): Eukaryota > Metazoa > Chordata > Mammalia > Rodentia > Heteromyidae > Dipodomys > Dipodomys spectabilis. The sequence goes on from NW_024870740.1 coordinate 2,316,761, forward strand.
TTATATTACTAGTATATTTTCTTCATCGTAATGATTAGTTTTAAGTGTTATTTAGCCAGTCTTTTGACTGACTTTAATCAACTTGTTCTGCTGAACAAGGTATAGAATTGATAGCTGCTATTGATTGGATGTAGCATTACCTAATCTTCACTAAATGTAGGAAGCTTTTCAGATTCAGAAAGGTGGCAGAAAATGTCTAGTAATGATGCTGCTGGGAATTCAAGCTCAATACTGTGGTCAGTGGGAAAAGTGATGTAACTAGAAGAGGTATTTTATTATAAGCCTGACGGTTTTAGTAAAGGTTTGACCTGGTATAATTTGTGAAATTTTGGTGTGTGTGTGTGTGTGTGTGTGTGTGTGAGAGAGAGAGAGAGAGAGAGAGAGAGAGAGAGAGAGAGTGCATGCATACATGCACATGTGTGTTAGTATATTTAGCAGATGTGTTCAGGTTTGAGTCAGTTAAAACATTATCAGTGATTAATAGTAACACATTTCCATTTTTTGTGTAACAGGAAAGCTAGTATTGAAAAATAAAACACAGATAAAAAGAATATCGCACCATAGAAGAGGAGGAAAATTACATTAGGAATTCAATACAGAAGAGGAGTACATGAAATCATTACTAAAACAGATATAAGTATGACCTTCACTGCGGTTCAGTAATTACCCCAGTCCACACTATGGTGTATGTATCATGGTTTTCCTTTTTTCTCTTTGTTTTCATTTCTATCTGGGTACTTCACTGGTGAGTAATTGCTAAAGGGAACCATTATGCAAGGCGAGCATTCAGTTTGCAAGTGAATTTGCTTGTAGCTATTGCCACATTTGAACCTCACTAATGTATGTAAATTAAAAACTCTGGTATTCGGAATTGCTCCTGTTTGAAATAAAAACAGAATCTGATCATTACAATCTGCAAGCCAGGTATTATCACTGGACTAGTGAGCCGCTGATGATAAATTGTACCGAATAGCTTGTGGATAGAATATTTTATCTCAGTTCTCTATCACACAGCACTGCATAAAATAAGAATGATTCATCAAGCATGAGAGCTGCTGCTTTATGAAATTCATTGCTCACGGCAAGTGTATTTTTTAAAATTCAAAAGACAAAGCAACTCACAAGGGTTATTTAGTAATCAGTGTGAATTACTTCTAGGTATAAACCTTAGTGGAAAGGAATTAAAAATACATTTGCTATACAGGAAGCATTATTGGAATAGGAGATATAATTTGACTACTTTCTATCTAAGAGCCTTATTTTGACCACATTTGATTTGGATGCCACCTCCTTTTTTTCCACATCAAAATTGCATAATCCATCGTAATGGAATTGTACATTGAGTAAGATGGTGTCATACTTAAGCAGATACATTTGCATCATTCACTCGCTTAGAAGCTTCGCCTGCAGAGGATGTTTTGTTTATTCAAAAAGGACATGTAAAGAGGACAAGCACAATATAAAGTCATCTTTCTTTCATATTTACAATAAGAATGTTTCATTTCTTCTTGTGTATTGATGTCCCAAGGCAATGTTCCAAATGAAAAGATAATAACTTATGAAGGAGTGTCAAAAACTAATTAAGTTTTGTAACTTGTTTTTCCCTCTCACAGGGTATATTTTTCATCACACTGTCCAGTCACATGCTGAGATTCTTGCTAACATTATCACATGCCAGTCACACCAAGTCTCAGTGGTGCCTCTCCTTCTGTCATTATTTTCAGCATCAATTAATTTTCTTCTGACCTCGCCTTTAGAGAATGTAGCGGAGAATTATCAGCACATGCTTTGCAGTCTATTTTGAAGGCATTAGGCCACTGTGTGCATTCAAAAATGGAGTCAGCCAAACATTATATTTTCTCACCTGCAGGGTTGCCTAGTAACCTGAATTAAGGATTTTCACCAAGCCTTCAAGACAAATAAACATGACTGGAAGGCAGGTTGACCCAGGTGGGAGAGACAGACCTATTGATGGGGAGTAGAATTTTGAATGAGCCAATAGAAAACAAAAACCCTCATTAACATTCATTGTGGAAACAGTTTCCATAACTAAATAAATCTGTTTCACTAGGCTAAGAGAACACTCAGAAGCAGGATTCTCTCTCACCCATTTTCAAGTGTTTGTTAAGCTGTGTTCTGATTCTCCTTTTATCTGGCAAACTCTTTCAGACCTAGAATATACTATTTGTATGTCTTTAATGAAGTATTGATTATTTTCTGAAAATATTAAAACACCACCTAGAAATGCTTCCTCAACATAGTGTGAGGAGAGGTTCAGGACAAGTCTTCTTATGTACTTCTTCTGTATGCTGCTGGATTTTGTATGTTGCCTAAATTCCTCCTGTATCCATTTCAGCTTTGGCCAATTACTTCGAGAAAGGAAAATCTGGGTTTCATGTGCTGTTTATGGAAAGAAGAGTGCATTATACAGAGGGTAGGAGTTCAGTCTCATCAACAGTGCTGAAGTTTATTTTAGACACATTGGATCCTTCAGAAACCGTGTGTGTGCGCATGCGCGCGCTTGAGCTTGTGTGTCCTTGGGAGGGTCCCTAGGAGGGGGAGAAGGGACACTTTTAGCTGAAAGGTACAAAGCCAAGGAGTTGCACAATTAGGATGTTGGCACACCCTGACAGTCCTCAGCAAATGATGGTGTCAGGCCGCAGAGGGGCCGAGGGTGGTAGAAGTGACATTCACCCCAGCGAGATGGAAATAAACGCCCTGTTTGATAAGAGAAAACAGACAATTTATGTCCACCCTGAAGAGTTACCAGCTAGTGAGCCATTCCTGTGGGTCAAGTGCTGCATTTGCATTTTGATGGGATGTTATCAAGTAATTAATGCACCAGTCAGAATTTATTACCTCAGGAGCGAACTGAAAGGTTCATTACAAAATCGGTTTCACTTGAAGATAGGCATTTCCTCAGAGTTAGCTTTTGACATGTTGTTCCTCGTTCTCTCTGCCTGTGGCAGCCATGGTAGAAGGCCAGTGAGGTGAAATTCATTGCTTAATAAGGGCATTCACTTTGGGTATTCTTGTGATAATAAATGTATACATCAAGGCCGCACTGCCTTGTCAGTTTAATTGCTTCTTGTGCTCCTTAACAAGCCAATCTTAATCAGTCTGGACCACGTTATGAATAATTTAGGGATCAGCAGACTTCACGCTTAATAAGATGTACTAGATTATAAAACTTAAGTGCACTGTTTATAGAAAGCATGCAAAACACTTTAAGTTTTTATTAGCAGCAAGGAAAAAACAAGCAATGAGTTATTCTAACATTTGCAGTTTGCGAGCAACAGCTGTGTTTCTTAATGCTGTAACCCCCTCCACTTTTGTTGAAGGCCATAGTTCGGCCTCTCGAGCCTTCTAAGCCTCGGTCAGACATAATGGGAAATTTGAGCAGGCTATGAGATTAAAGCTTCCAATCGATGGCAGACCAGCAATTGTCATTTTAGAAAACATTCTTTTATCTTTTTAAATGCAAAACAGACCTTATTTTAAAACACTTTCCGATGTCCAACATTACCTTTCAGTTGTTGCTTTTCTGTTAGCACACATGAATTTTTATCTTAATTGACTAGAGAGAATGGATACTTAGCCTTCTAAGTTTTCTTAAAAGAAACAGAAAATGAAATATAGAAAGATGTCTTCTTTTTCTCATAGTGCATTTGTCACTGAGGACTGACTTTAAATACTGCTTATGCAAGTGGTACTTTATTGTTAAGATTCAACAGAAGGGCTTAGCCTTCAAAAAAAAAAAGAAAGCAAATAAACAAAAAACTGAGAAGAATGACCAAATCTTCATAACGTTATTAGAATTTTTTGCCTTTAAAATATATATTGTTTGATTTAAAAGGACCGTTTAACCTTATTGTTTTAAAAGAACTCTTTGTCCTCCATTTTACCTCAACATTTGTGGGCTATACATCGCCCACAGAGTAATGCATCATTCAGTTTATGACATCTAATAAAGTCCTATTGCAAGCATTACAACCAGGTGCTTCAACCATTTTGCTTCCTGCTCCTAGTCTATTGTTCTCTTCCAGCGGAAACAGAAAGAATTCCATTTGGGCTAGCTTCACTTGTACCAGTTTTATTTAAATCGAGACGTATTCTAATAATCAGGTACTTGCATTTGGCATTGCTGCAAATAATGAAGCATATGTGTGCATGAGAGTATGCTTGTATTGATTGAACAAGGACCCACACATTTATATACGTTGAAAAAACAAAACAAAACAAAACAAAACCCAGGGCATTTTTAGTAATTTCCAAGGTATTAAAAGGAGGTTATTGTTGGAAATGAATTTATGAGTCAAAAAATATGTGTGGCAGTAAATGAAAAACAACTCCAAACCTATTTCTCAACCTATAGCTGGACCATCATATGCCTTTGTTCTTGTTCAGGTTAATAGAGATTGAGGAGATGGGCAGAGGAAAAGCAGTGCAATTTTCTGCTATTTAAGCTTGGCGAAATGGCACTCTTCAGGAAGCAGGAAAAAGTATGAAAGCGTAATAGGCATTTTAAAAGTAGAAGTCCATATAGCTGCTTGAGGGATTCTCAGATTTAGGCATGCATAGAATCGCGAATGAGATAATCAGCATTGTGAAATTGAAACCTGTCTGCTGCCTGCTGCTGATCTTCCCTCTTTCAGTGGAGTGATTTGTAACACTCATCTTCTTCAGGCAAGGCAGGCTTCAAGATTATCCAGAACTGTCAATAGTAATTGCCAAAGTATTTTATTACCTACAGAAAATCAAAGGAATTTTATAACCAACAGTTATCAAGTTTCAATACACGGTATAAAGAGAGCAATTTTAGTTGGAATACAATCGTGTTTGGCTTGCTTTAATGTTCTTGAGACAATTCCTGTGCAACCAACTACAACATTCACTGTATTTAAGCTAGAGGCAAGAATACGCATATGTACTTGTAGCATAAAAAAATTACATAATGCCTACAAGCTTCTGCAAGCAAGTGGTTTTTAATTGCCATACAAACTCTGCCTTAGCTAATTACTTCTGAAAAGAAAGAGGGTTTTGTGAAACTCAAGATGACATTTGAAGTTCTGCCATTAAAGAACTATGGTTTAACTGGGGTATTTTCTATATGATATGGTACAAAACATGCCTTTGAGTTAGAAAATATGACTTTACAAACTTTGGAATTAAACAGAATGGTTACAGAGTACATCATTGTGCATTCACAAAGGGCTTTTGCACTAAGTTGAATTCAAGATTATCAGCTTTAGGCTTCAGAAATTATTTTTATACTATAGGGACAGGCATTTTCAAATAGTTATTTGTGGGTTTATTTTTTGAGAGTCAATAATGTTTTCAAAAGAAATATAAGAAGTAGAAAGCATTTCACACAAACCTATTCCTACATTCATGTAGAAATGTTCATGCCCTTATTAGGGAAGGGAAAATAATAAGAAATTCTTTATATCTTTTGGTACTTATTTAGATTTGAAGTCCTAGTCCACAGAGGAAGGCCAAAGAAGGTTTTTGTATCCTTTCATGGCACTAAGACCCATAAGTGTGATATTTTTCTATGATAGCACATTTTTCACTAAGTCCTGTCAGCATGCTTGAGCTGTCGACCAACAGTAAGCAATATCCATTTAACTGTAAAGGCCATTTAACTGTAAAGGCACAACTTTACTTTAAAATATTTATGAGCACGGGAAATTCCTCTGCCTAGTACTGAAACAAAAATCCAGACTTTTCTTTTGGAAGAATATGAGTCAGTGTGTGTGTGTGTGCACACGTGCGCGTGTGTCTGTGTGTGTGTATGTGTGTGTGTGTGTGTGTGAGAGACAGAGAGAGAGAGAGCACATGTATGTAGTTCTTTTCATGTCCCCCAAATTGATATTAAAATATTTAAAGATAAAATAGTCAGGCCTTTAGTATCATTCTTGAAAAATGCATTTTGTAGTTACAGTATCTATACTTCCCTGAAACTGTTGACTGACACTAGTTCTTCCTCTAAGTCGGCCTGTTCTTGTTTCATGGTAGATCAGTGCAGAATAATACACTAGTGAATGTAATAAAAATATTCTGTATGTGTGTCTGTCTTTAGCAGTTTACATCTATAAAAGTATAGAAGAATGCAGTGATGGCACACTAATTTTATTTTTGTTGTTGTTGTTGTTCTTAGTTTTTGGGAAACATTTCATTTAACATAAGGTGCATATTTAAGAACCCAAAGATAATTTAAAGAAGGAAAAACAGACCAGGTTCATATAAATACATACTTCACATCACTTCACATTGTCCCATTAGCTTTCATTGACTTTTAAATTCAAACTCATTGTGATAACATACCAATCAAATGTACTCAGTTATTTGCATAAAGAACAAATTATATATATTATATTATTATAATCATAACAGTTGATATATATTGGACATGGAAATATTTTCTGTTGTAGCATTGGATTGGAGCTCAGACCTATATTTGGTGTAGGAGATCTAGCAAGGTATTTTTTTTTAACATCTGAAAAAATGCTTACCTTGAAATTAAATAGGGAGTCTCAGATGACTTCCTTTGATTTTTCCCCCAAAATATTAGAAAACATTCAAATACATTATTCCTGCCATAATAAAATATTGTTGGAAAGGAAAATCTGTAGCTGTGTAAATTCCTGATTGATTTACCATCAGGTAATTGGGAGAGGTTTGAAACTAATAGAAGAGACATGAGTGGTGCCATGTAGGCCTTTTTACAATAGGGTGAAGTGGCAGCCATAATTTCTAGCTTAAAGTCTGCATATAACAGTTTATGTTTAATGGCTTTAGGATTTCTAATAATGCGAATTGGAATGCTTTCAAGGAGAATGCTTAAACTATTAAAGAATCATATTTTGGTAAGTACTATAAACAGTAAGAGAGACATAGTTCCAGGTAAAATGAATTGTCTTTCTTGACTCAATGGACAAATCTATATCCTGAAGAGAAGGGAAATAAATTAGCATTATCAATGACTTTGTCCTACATGAGGTCTTTCAGAAGGAATCCTGAGTTTTCATAACTAGCCTGCAAAGGTATTCTCTCAGCTTGGAAACTTCTCCCTGTGTAATACATTAACAAAGAAGAGGAAATTTATTGGGGTTGTGTGTTGATTTGTAATAACTTTTAAATATTTAGTTAAATCTTCCAGTCACTGGAAAGCTTGATGTCAGATTAGGTGAGGCCAAGGATCATGGGGAAATTTCACAGCTGTGTCTATGGAGAGTCTTCCCTCCTCCTGTAACAGGAGCTCTGGAAAGTGAACTGTTGCTGTGTTGTTCACTCTCTCAGTTGGATCGAAGTCCAGCTCAATAGCGTTAAACTAGCCCCCATTTAAGAGATTTGTCTTACAAAACCCTGAAAACTGCTCTGAACATGTATACATTGATTTTGTTGCTGGACTCTCCTGAGCTTTGATGAAAAGGCAGCCTCCACATGCAGGTAAAAGGGGTTTACCTCTTCCATATTAAAAAGAGAAGATTAAGGCAGGCTGAACTAATCATTGGCATACAAGGGTGAGAAAGTAGGCCTCATGCCTAACACTGACTGATTTTCTGTGATGGAACAAGGAGTCAAAACTCGCTCATGTGACCTTCCCTGTGCTGGAGTTTATAGCTACTTGGTTTTGTATAGTGAAGCAAATGGCACTTGGCTCAGGACCAGATTTGTTGCCCATAGTTTAGAGATCATAATGATGCCTTATATTCTTAAAAAGGATATTCACTTTGCTTAGAATATGGGTAATATTACTATAAGTGTTGAAGGAAGAGAAGCACCTAAAAGACAGATCACAGAGACTTAACCATTTTAGAATTAATTCAAGACGGACAGGTTATCTCTGCATTTTTGATATGAAGCTTCCCTTCTATTTCATCTGATATTTGCTTTCATTTGAATAGAAAAACCTGTCTTTTATATATTTCTGGATTTTCTTTTCCTCTATAGAACAAGAAATATCATTTGAACTCAGCAGAGAATACTTGGCATTTCTACTTAGTGTGAAAGACACTTAATACTTCTTTTTCTAGTCAGAGATTACATGCAACTATACATATACATATGTATGTATGTATAATATATATGCATCAGAGGATTACAGTGTCCCTGGGTAGTTTGCACACATCATTTCCCAGCAGGGAATTCCAGAAAAAAATAAATATACCTTTGTTCTATAAGATGGTCAATTTTATACCCTGCAGCACTAATTCCTATAATTATTTGTGTCCATCTTAGCTGTGATTTGGGTAAAGAGATATGGAATCTTTCTGAAATTATGGTATAAGTAAGCCTTTGGAGGGGGGAGGGGACTTAAATAAAACAGCCATGCTGTGAGATTCCAGATATTGTAAGATATCTGAAAATGTAACCAATTTATCTCGAATCAAGTCTTATCACCCATGTCTTTGATCTATTGCAAAAAAATACAATAATGATCCTGAAACTAATGCTACTGAGGCAGATCAAGCTAGATAAGAGAATTTCAGAAATTAGATAGCACTCATTTTCCAGACCTTACAGGAATCACTTGGTTTGCCTTTTAGGCATGTGTTCCTTGCACTCTCTCTTGACTCACTCAGCATGGTTCATCATCTTCAAGCAGATCTCCTTTTCTATCACTGTTAAATTACAGCATCCTACTCAAATAACATGTAGTGTGATCATCCAAAAGACAAGATTTCTAGCTCCAAACCATTTAATATCTTATGCCATTAAGATGATAATGAATGGATGCAGAGAAAAGATGAGATGGCCATAGGAAATCCCTCAGATCTGACTGGCGAACTGTGGATGTAGGTAGACTTAGGGTATTCCTACTGAACTAGCCAATGTTTTCTCCAAAGCCTGCTGTGACAATGGTATATTCAATATGTTTAGTTTGTAGATAAAATAAGATTAATGACATGGAAAAAATGATAGCAAACAATTTTTAGGGAAGTACAAAGTTGGCTGGGGTGATGATTATTTGCTTTATGACACACGACAGGTATTTTAATAAGGTACACCAAACAGATATATTTATTTAAGTTTATGTTGTTCTGCTAATGGCATACAATCGACAGTTTGTTGCCATCAAATAGTTGAAAGCACTCAAGTTTTAATTATTTTCTTCCCTTACAGCTCGAATACTAAAATCTTTTGTTTTTATTGTAATTTCCATATGCCCCTAGGATACTTAAATACATATGTATATGTTTATATACACACATATATGAAGATATGCATATATGTATATAAATACATGTATTAATGCATATATATGTATGTATACATATACATGCATGTGTGTAGATATATAAGATATAAATATATAATATAATATATACATATATACATATATAAAACATTATCCCATATGGGGGTAAGAGCCAAAGCTTTTTAAAAAAAATAATTGCCAGCCAATCCATAAAGATGCCTTTTTCACCTCTTTGATGTGATAAGGAAATGTTAAATCAAAGTGAATTCCCTATTGGAGGCACCTTGGGACTGAATAGTGCTTAAGCCAATTGTTACTACTCTGGGAGTGTTTAGACAGGGAACCACACATCTCTCTCTGCAGATCAGAGAGGCCATGACAGGCATCCTGTGCCACCTGCTATCATTTAATTAGTATTATCATCTGTTTTCTAGTTGGAAATAACTGCAGCATGCACTTCTTAAGAAATATAATTGCCATAATATATTCCAAATTATATTACAGGAATATCATGTGACTCTTTGGGAGGGTTGTTTTTTTTTTTTTTTTGCATTGATCTTTGTATGGCTGATTTGTTTCTTTACTTGTATTCATTCCACCTTCAGATCAGATCCAGTGGTATGGCATCATTACCATAAACTTAGCACACACAGAAAATACTAAGCAAATGTTAATCTTTGAAATTACAGAAATCATCTTTTGTATCCATACTAGATATCATAAGAGAATGAATATTAACAGCAAGTATAAAGGTGGTTAAAACAAAGTTATATTCAAGCAGGATACCCTGATTCCTCTATCTCTCTTAGCAAGCATTATACTATGTATCAGTAAATGAGTAGTAGGTTCTGTTGGCATAGCTTCTTTCTGATGCAGATAGGTCTGCACAGTGAACGATATGAAGAAGAGACTAAGGGCTTTAAGAGGTAGAGAAGCACTGTCATCTTTAGACCAGAAATTACACTTACAGTTTTGAATTCCTGAAGAAGAGCAACACTGTCACTCGTATAACACCCAGGGCTGTCAGAGACAGCTCTGTTAAGAGGCAATTTCCATGAGAGCATTTGGTTTTCTTTTCTGGTATCACATTAGTATACAGTAAAAGGTTCACAATCAGTGCTCTCCTCTGCATCCCGTTCAGTGGTAATAAAGGGACAACAATTAGGTGGACAATTAGGGTTTTGAAATACGTTGATAAATCTTATCTGTACATGTTTTTATTCATTGCTCCATTTTATAGAATAACACAATTCTATTTTTCCTGCAGATCCTAAAAAATTATAAAATATAATAACTGGAAAAAATTAACAATACAATATAAACTTGCAATAGTATTGAGTAAATATGGCCTTGAACACACATACAAAATATTTGTAGTGGGAATGTGATTATTGTCCTTAAAATAATTCTATAAATTATTGTTTTCTAGTTGTTATCGATTATAACATAACCAGAACATAAAGTTAGTGAGCTTGTTGGCGAATAGAAACCAATAGAGGTTTTTTTTGTTAACTAATAAGTTATATTGGTTTATACAGTTTCAAAACATGCTGTATCAAATCCACTTGCTTTGAAAATTAGCCCTTTGAAAAAGGTGTATTTTTTTCTAATGACCACCCAAATATCTCACTATAACATTTTTCCTTGAGCAAAATAAAAGGAAACAAGAAAGACTGACTTACCTTTCTTTCTCTTTCAATTCCATTTAAGTTTCTGTCCTTTCTTTGTGTTGTTTTGCGCATTCCTACATCTTGCAGTATTGTACACTGCAAAGATCTAGTAAGCGAGTTAAAGGCTGATGACGCTAACGAATCCCAGCGCAAATGACTGAATCGATAGGAAACCAGCCACTGCTGTTTAAGTGTATCGATAAATGTACCTTTATTTTCTCTTGAATGGATAAGTGTCGCAGTTAAGAGTCCTATGGATCTCTTAATTGAAAGTTAATTTTAAATCAATAAAGTGAGTCATTTAAATATTGATTGGTCCTTTCTACACGAATTGTTAGCTGATTTTTTTTTTGCAACAACTTTGTTTAAATGCAATCAATAGCCCACAATCAGTATGTTCTATAAAAAACTGACAGATGTTCCCAAAATGCCTGCTAGGCATATTCTTATCTGCTTACATATACTGCAAAGATATTTCTATTCTTTTCATGTTTCAAGATGGTAGAAGTTCAGGGATCTCTCTCTCTCTTTCTCTCTCTCTCTCTCTCTCTCTCATTCTCTTTCTCACATACATTCATACACATATACACATACCTACTCCTTATTTTTCTTAAATGCTATATTATTTTTTCCTGTTACATTCATCCTCTTCTTAACCACTGTACCTTAATCTTTCATTTAAATCTCCAAAGGTTTGAAACAAAAAGACCATCTGGATTTCATATCACTATCAGTCAAGCATCTCTGTGATTGCAATTTGGACAAGAAAGCAGTGTTATATTCTCATAAAATTTTAAAGACATTAAAAGACATAGTCTTTGGTACTGTTATGTCATAACACATTAGCACTATTGCATGAATAACAATTGCATTCAAATGTAATGAAACAGTTTGTCTGTGTGAATGTATTTATCAAGCACAAGGCTAACAAGCACTTTTCATTTACATTGCTTCCCTTAGATGTCATCTCTTTAGCATAACAGCAAATAGTCATGCCTTCTTCATTTCCAATTTGACAAAGAGAGCAGCCAAGTTATAAGAATACAAATTGTATTACATGAAATTCATTTGATTAATCTAATAAAGTATACTAGGTACTTGTAGCTTTCAACATATCAGCAAATATGAATGGTCTATTCATGGTTTCCCAGGAGCCATTCAGTATTTCCCAAAGGAATAGTCTAAAACCTATAGAAAACCATCATCAGTACCTCTTACCACAGAAGGGTTAATTTACAATAAGATTTCTAATGACTCTTTAATATATTTATGAGATCACTAATTGAACATGCAAGACTTTGATATTTTTCCTCTTCTGATGTGTGTGTGTGTGTGTGTGTGTGTGTGTGTGTGTGTGTGTGTGTGTGTGTGTTTGAAAACAGCATTAACAAATGCTCTGTTGAAAATCCTCTTTTGAATTAGGGAGGAATCACATTAGTAAAAAGTTACTACATATAAACATCAGAGGTTTACAAGAACTCTGTATATTTAGTGATAATAGCTACAATGAGACCCAGAGCTAACTTAGGGTCTTAGGATGGCTGCTACTTGACCAAAAGATACAAATATAGCACAATTGTACTTCTGTCTGAAGACCTGGTCAAAATCCAGTTATTATCATTAAGCCTTAAACTTATACCAAGAAATATGAAAATACTGAAAATTATAGTTTTTTCATCCCCTTTACATGAAAATTTAAATGTGGAGTTAAATCTTTGAGAATAGCCAAGCCAGAAGCTTATTTGAGATGTTATCATTTTAGCATTTTACTATTTATACATACTCCCTTAACTGTAGATTCACTCTTCTTTAATCTTGAATTGTTGTCCCCTCAATACAACAACTCAGAAAACACTTTCTTCCATTTACAGTGTGTGGAAAGCTAAATCAAAGAAGAAGCTATAAAAGAAATGGTAGGCTATCATGACTTCATATGCATAAGGGTCCAGCCTGTGGAGATGCTATGTCTAGGATCAGCCTTAAGATGTGACTGATAGATCTTATTTGTCTGATAGAGCTGGCCAGGGAAATAGAGCTACAGCTGGTTACTTCATTAGGTCCTCTCATTGATTGAACCCTGCTGAAGTGATGCAGCGGGCTCCTCAGATAACTGCTGGTAATAGAACAAAATGAATTCTTATCACAGAGATTGGAAAGGCCATTAACCCTGGCCTCCAATGCTTTGCAGAGGTCATAGACAGGAAGCCAAGCGGTGACTGGGAAAACTGTTTTCTGTCTAACTACAGGTCACGTTAGAATGGTGTATGTGACTTTTTTACCCTTCGGCTTCTGTATATGGATGAAACCCTTGTACTGGCAGATGTTAATAATCAGCTGTAAATAAATATTGGAACCAGAAGAAGAAAATGGGAAAGCCCAAGAAATTATTTCAATAAATATTTAATAAAAGAACAATTGTTACTGGGATATTTATTACCAGTTCTGCTATAGTTTTAAAATGAATATTTTCTTCCTCATATAAGTTAGAAAGAAAAATACATAGAGACACTTTAAAAGGGAAATTAATATGAAGATATATAAAATAGTTTCCTTCCATCAATTCTACCCTTTGGAGATGATGCTTATAATTGTTCCTGATCACCCTCCTCCTCCTCCCCCCTCCCCCCTGCTTCCCAGTCTTTGCTAGGAAGCCACTGCTAGGCTGTCTCTGAATGAGCAAGATGATCTGCTTGCCTTTTTACCTGGTTGAACAAGCATAGATCTAAAGAATAGTCCTATAATTTACATTTAATGCAACCTTTCAATTGACCAGGAGCCCACAACCTAAGCCCTCATCTCACAGCTGAGGACTTTCCCACATTTGTCAGGTCTCTACCACCTTGGGATCAGCCCAAAAGATTCATCCATTTAAATCCCACACCAGCAGTTTTTCTGCTTCTGCGAAGAGGAAGCTTTAGAGCAGCTTGTGGTATGTTTTATACATCCAGCCCGAGATGGAAAAACTTATAGATTAGAACATTTTAGCAAAGGAAGCTCCTTAATAGAAAGACATGGAACAATTCTTTTCTTAACAAATGTGCACTATTTGCCTGTGTCGATGTACACAAAACGATGTACTAAATACTATTTTTAACAGTATGTTGGTGGCTTCTATACTTATGACTGTGATTTAATTTCAGTGTCTGTGGTTGTGTGGTATTCTCTGTTGGAGCCAATCTTTCACTAGGAGTTAGTTTATTTAAATGTAATTGGGTCCTGTGGATGGAAAAAAAATCCTCCCTATTTTATGTCTTTGGAGACCCACCCAGACATTTGGTTTGGCCTTCCATACATAAATAATAACAAGAAGGTGTATGCTGTCATTGCGCTGCTTAAAACACCAGAAGTGTCTTGGCAAGAAAGGAACCAAAACAGATTACTTTGGATAAACATAGAATCAGATGCTTCAATGCATTAGCTTATGTACATGTGTATCTGGATATACAAAGTTAGAGAGATTGCATTTTGTAGTCTGTGTAGACTTTACAATGGAGGAAATTTGATTAATTTAAGAGTGTACAATCTCAATTATCTTACAGTAACAGTAGGGCTTAAGTTTAGGAGTTGTTGTTTTTTTTTTTAATCATGAGCTTATATTCGATTGAGCCATGTGTTAAGAGATTCATGTTTAAAAGTGCATTATACTACACCATGTCTAGGATATCAATTTCTGAATTAAAATTTAAATTATATTTTATATTGATAGGTTGCTTTTGGGTATGTGATTTATTAATTTATTTACTGTAAGACTTAATAAGAATGCTATCAAAATCTAATTTAGAGAATACTTTCACTTATCTCATTTCTTAAGAATTTTATATTCTGTTGCATACAGATGTACAGGGAATCACAGAGGCCTGGAATTTCAGCCCATGTTACCTAGGATGAAGCTCATGACAGTTTTAGACTGGTAATTGCATGAGCAGTGCACTCTGAACTTTAGTGGCTCTGAGTTCAGTACTTGTTGTCTAATAAAGAACAGGCATTGTTTTCTTTGTTGAATTTCAGTCCAAGAACATGGGATAAACTTATGTTTTTAATTCTTCATAGCATTAAGTATTATTAAGTCAAGTTGAAGAAACAGAATATACTTTGGAGGAAAGAGTATTGATTTTTTTCCTTCATATAAGTTAATAAACTAAAATAGTCATAAATATTTATTTTATGTGTACCCTCAAAATAGATATAATATTTTAAGCATTAATCTTCTTGGTAACTTGAATGAGTTAATGAAAGGCAATAACTATTCTTTTCAGATTCCAGAAAGATTATAAAGAGAAATGTGAAAAAAGATCAACAATAAAAGAGAAAAATATGAATTAATGACATACAACGAATGTGTTATTTTTTTTTCTGTTCCACCAGTTATTTGACAATTGCAGGCAAAAATATACTGTGCTATAGTTTTGGGGAAAAAAGTGTCATTGCAACCAACTAGATTACTTTTCCCAAGAACTGATTGAGATTTTTATTGGAATATTTACAAATAGAAAATAATAAGTAAAAGACAATAGTGGTTGCTATGAGTCAAGTATGGCACACCTCATAATGGTTAGAAATTTATACCCATGGCTTTTTGTTCAGGATCTCTAGTGCTATCAATTTAACATACTGACACAGATTAAAAAAAAAAAAAACATTCAAAACATTAGTCCTTTGTTAAGTTGTTGAAATTAACATTGTAAATTTCCAACTTGTTCCTTTTCTAGTGGTTACCAAACTTTTTCAAAGGTTCCTCCCTGTAAAATCTTGCAACATTTTTTTTTATTTCAGTTGAAAATAGTTACAAGAAAAAGACATTAGGATAGTTTGTGAGCCAAAAGCATCAACATCTTTTAGTGCTTATATTTCTCTTAGGTATTTCAGTGATAAAATTTTGTGGTAGAATTGGAGAATTAAAGAGGATGTCTGGAAATCAACTTTAAGGACAAAGTTGAAAGATTAAAATCTTTCCTTCTTTCTAAATTTGGTTTTCAAATCAGATTTTTTTTCCACTTGGTGCAGAAAACATATTAAATTCTATTAAGCTGGTTTGCCTACTGTTATTTTTTATGCCATTTTGCATATCATTTATAGAGAATCTACATTCTCAAAATTATACCTGAAACCACCATCTTTAATGCAGCGAACTTGGTTGTCCTGGAGACTGACGTGTTCTCATTGATATATGTTGTTTGTTTATGCTTTCTAGATTTACTATACTATTCTGCATATAAGGATTTTGCTAAGTGTTTCATGAGGCTCATTTTTAGCAATCTAGGCTCCTAAAATAACGTTTCTTAGTAATATGTAACCATTTAATTGCAAAACATTTGATTATTTCAGCTTTTAAAAATGAGTTTTTAAAATTTTAAAGGCAGAGAAAAATGCAATCGATCCTTTTTTTCTAAGGAGAGTTGCATTTTGTTTTTATTTGTATGATCTTCCTGTTGACATGTCCTTGTAATTTGACAGCAAATCTTCTCTAGGCTGTCTTTTAATAATTATAAGAGGCAAAAAGGAAACTAAATGGTATAACTGTGGAAATTAGATAACCCACCATTTTCTGGTAAATGAAACATTTACTTTAATGTGATAAAACGGAATACATATTGCTATTTTCTGGTTATGTAACACCCCCAAAAGAACTTAGCTAGGCTATTTGTGCAAAGATTTTGCACCTGGAATCTCTTATGGATGTAGGAATTCTATTATCTCTTTTACTCATATGTAGAATGAACTGTATGAGCATTTTTTTTAAATTTAATTTAATTTGTGAACATACTGTACAGAGGGGTTACAATTACATGGGCAGGATAATGCATACATTTCTTACCAAGCATTGCAGCCTCCTCCTTTGTTTACCCTTCACATCCCTTCCCAGCCTCCCCCTCCTGCCCCAATCCTGCCCCCCCCCACCGACATTGTAAAGCTCATTTTCCACATGACAACTTGTACTTCTCATTGTTGCGACAGGTCCATCTGTATCCTTAAACGACTTGTTTTTCCCCATCTCCTCCCCAAGTTATACTGACATCAAATATAGTGAAAGCAGGGGTTATACTGTGGGGGAGGGACATACAAAGCAACAAAGAAATAATCTTATAAATGCATTAGAAACACATGCATGAAAGAAAAAAACATTAAAATACATATCTAAGGGTTCATTTTCTTAACATCACATTATCTGACCTTTTCGGCTTGACTGTATGAGCATTTTTTTAATAGGAAGGAGCTCTATAGATTCTACTATGTTATTATTTATTTTAAGAAGCATCATTGTCTAAGAATCTGGAAAGAAAAACTAGTAATGCACATTTTTGAAATATACTTGCAAATTATATTTTGTCACTTTTTTTTTTTTGTCACTGTGGTGATTAATGCCCTCTTTGAAACCTTACTCTACTAACCTGACTTCACATTGATGGGGGAGCCATGCCTTTCCAATGTCTTTTTTTTTTTTTTCTTTTTTATTGTGAAAATACTGTACAGAGGGGTTACAATTACATGAGCAAGATAATGAGTACATTTCTTATCAAGCATTGTTGCCTCCTCCTTTGTTTCCCCTTACCATCCCTTCCCATCTCCTGCCCCCCCTTTCCAGTATCTTGACTGTGTAGACAAACCTTCGTTTCCTCATTACAAGCTACTAACTTAAGAGTTTTTGGGGATGTTGTATTTTTGAAGAAACTAGTAAGGAAACTGTAATTTTCCTGAATCTGTTAGTCAAAAGTGTTTCCATAGTCACCTTTGTGTTACTCTCTTCAAGGCTTCAATGTTAAACACTCAGCCAAAACAAATGCAATAGAAAAATAGGCAACAAGTAGGTAGAAAGGAGGCAGGAAATATTGTATTTAGAGAAACATGGAAGTAAACATCAAGTACACTACAGGAAATAAGAAGGTTAGGTAATATATTTCTAAACAACAGAGTGAAGCTGGCCGCCAGTGGCTCAGGCCTGTAATCCTAGCTTCTCAAGAGGCTGAGATCTGAGAATCATGGTTCAAAGCCAGTCCTGGCAGGAAAGTCTGTGAGACTCTTATCTCCAATAAACCACTAGAAAAACCAGAAGTGGGGCTGTGGATCAAGTGGTAGAGAGGTGGCCTTGAGCTGAAGAGCTGAGGGATAGCGCCCAAGCCAGAGTTCAAGCCCCATGACCAACAACAACAACAACAACACACACACACACACACACACACACACACACACACACAAACAACAGAGTGAGACATGGTTTGAATTATTGTGTTAACATGTAGAAGAGTTTATATTTTCTTACTCAGAAGATTTAAGGTCCTGAGCAAAAACATACTTTGAAAAGAAGGACCAACAGGCTAAAAAATTACTGTCTTCATTTGTTTAAGCTACTATAATAAAATATCATAAATTGAATGTCTTATCAACAATAGAACTCTATTTGTCCCAAATCTGGAGGCTGGGAAGTCCACAAAAAACCAAGGCATCAGCAGTTTCCACGTTGGGTGATAGTTTACTTCTTCAGGCATGGTGCCTTCTTTGCTATGTCCTCATGATGGGAGTGGGAGGAATAACTACTTCTCTGAAGTCGTTTTTAAGGGCAATAAGTACACTTTTTTTTTTTTTTTTGGTCAGTCGTGGGCCTTGAACTCTGGGCCTGAGTGCTGTCACTCAGCTCTTCAGCTCAAGGCTAGCGCTCTACCACTTGAGCCACAGCGCCACTTCCAATTTTCTGGTGGTTTATTGGAATAAGAGTTTCACGGACTTTCTTGCCTGGGCTGGCTTTGAACCGCAATCCTCAGATCTCAGCCTCCTGAGTAGCTAGGATTACAGGCGTGAGCCACCGGCGCCTGGAAGTACATATTTCTTAATACCATCATCTTGAAGGATAGAGTTTCCACATATGAGTTTGATAAGGACTTAAAACACTCAGACCATAGCACTCACTTATATGTTTGAGATAAAGATGAATTGTTGTTCTACCTTCTAGAGATTTGTTTCAACTTTATAGCAGTTATTTGTAAATTGACCAAAATAATTGCAGATGTTCACATAATGGAAAAGCCAAGAAAATCCTTAAAACTACTCTTAAGTCCATCCATTCAGCTTGCAACTGAGGAGTCAGTGACTCCAGCAATTTCATAAATCTGAGTCATGTAGCTAAATCATAGTCTAAACCATACTTTACTTCCATATGACTTTTGTCACATTTTTCTGTTTAAATGGCATAATGGAATCTCTTAAAAGATGACCATTTTCCTTGTCTTATCATTTGCCTATAAAATACTTCTAGGCAAATTTTCTTTTTAAATCATCTCTTTGAGATTTATTCTTCTCATATTTTTATTCCATCAATTAATTGTGTCCAGGAGGCTTTATTTTGACATGTCATTACATGCAAACAATGTACCTTCCTCAGTCATTACATGCAAACAATGTACTTTCCTCAGACTCATGGCCTGTATCATTTTCCCTCATTCCCCTACCACTTTTCCAAAACATTCTTAGCCAGCTTCATTGTTCAATTGTCACACCTGTATATAAAATATTTTGGCAATATTTATCTTCCTTCACTCTCTCCATTTGCTTCCTCACCCACTCCAGTGCCCATTAGATAAAATATTTTATATTCCTTTCAGTTATTTTTATGCTATTAGAAGGTATTTCAACCTGATTTTTCATGCACGTATGTATAATACTTTGAGCAGATTGACTCCTAGGGAAAAATTTCAAAATGTCATGAGAGAAAATAAGAAATATATTGATACTTCCTTTTTCCACAGAGTTCATTGTTATAAGTTATTCTGTCTCAAAAATGCTTAGCTTTAAAAAAAAAAAAAGAAAAAAAAGAAAAAGGTGTGTCTTTGGAAGTGGCTCTGTGGCTCAAGTGGTAGAGTGCTAGCCTTGAGCTGAAGAGCTGAGGGAAGAGTGCCCAGTCCCAGAGTTCAAGCCCCATGATTGACAAAATAAAAAAGTATGCTTAGCTTCTATTAGCAGCATGTCCTTTCCTCTTTTGGTAGTGGTTGATTGTTTTGTCTCCTCCTTCAAAACTGGGCTTTCTGAGGACCCATAAAATCAATATCTCTCAAGCAGATATGAATCTTATAAACTTAGCGGGTACTGAGTAAATCTAAGTGTCTTTTATGTAATGAATTAAAATTACATACCCAGTAAACCATTATTTCTATACCTTAAAGTATTTTGTTGGTGTTACATATTTCCAATAAAATGTAAACTAGCAGTTTGAGAAATGGTAAATAGAGGTTTAGGAAAATTAAGGTAGATTAAGAAAGAATAAAAAAAATTAGCAGAAGTTAAAAGAGTAGAGGCTAAACACTTCAGAGACAGAATACAGTGGATACCTTGAGATTATTAATAAAAGTTTTTCCTGTGTCATAAGTTAATTTTTAGAAATGTCTAATTTAAAACAGGAAAATAGATTATAAATTCCAGCAATTCCACTCCTGGCATTTGTCCAATAGAACACAAGCAATGCCACACTAAAGCTACCAGTACAACCATGTTCATTGCAGTATTGTTTACCATAACCAAGATATGGAATCACCCCAGATGTCCCTCCTTGGAAAAATGGATCAAGAAAATATGGTGTGCATACACAATGGAATTCTATTCCTAGATCAGAAAGAATGATATTGTATCATTCCTGAGGAAATGGAAAGGGTTGGAAAAAATTGTATTACACAAAGTAAGCTAGAACCAAAGAAATATAGGTTGCATGGTTTCTCTCATTTATGGTAACTATAATGTGCCTATAAATCTACAAGAAAACACACTGGATGGTAATATATATATATATATGTGTGTATATATATATATATAATACTGGGATGTGATGAATTATATAGGTCTCTAGACATTCACACAGCAAGACTAAAGGAGGATACTCATAGGAGTGTATCACAAAGGCTGATTAGCTCTGTGCACACAATCATATAAAATAATATTTTACAAAATGAACTCCAAGAAATAGAAATGAGATTTTTGTTGTTGCTGTTGTTGTTTTTGTTGTCTTTTCTTTTGTGTTGTTTGTTAGTTTATTTTTCTTTGGGAGGGTTATGGGGAGCACAGAAAAAGTGGCAAGAAGGGTGAACAAATGTAGCAGTGACTCTCACTAGACACTATGTGGAAAATGAACTATGCAACTTGTGGTTTGGGATGGGAAGGAAAAAGTGGGAGAGAGTTAGGGAAGGGGTGACAAGGTTCAGAAAGAAATGTACTTATTATGGACTTATGTAACTATAATCCCTCTGTAAGTCACCTCTACAATAACAATAAAATCTATTTTTAAAATACAGAATAATATTTTAAAGGGATAAAAGAAATTGGGAGAGCATTATTAAGACTAATCATTATTAATTTTCTCTGCAACTCTACTTTAGTCTTTTCATACTTAGTCTTCTTATTTGTAGAAATGATATTGACCCTTTGGATATATTTCCTTATCCAAACCTTCATAGTTAATAAAATGAAAAGAAAGTTGACAGTTTATTTCAGCCCTCAGCAAGATCTTCCTTGACCATGGTTCTCCAGGGAAGTGTGGGGAGATGATTTTATTGCCATTTTGCAAAAACTGCACACTCGTTTTATCCTCTAGAGTTTTTGTTTCAAGTAAGAATGTGCTTGGACTTCAAAGTATTAAATGCTCACAACATACACAATGGTCAACAAAGACACTAGGGAAAAGGAAATGGGAGATAGTAACTCTGTTCTGAAGTATGTAAATTATATAGGTGCAAGAGAAAAGGAGAAAAGATTGCTAACAGAGCTGGCAAATAACTGCAGAAATAGCTTCTTTAGCCTCTTTCAGTAGGATTGTATACTCTCAGACTATTAGAAAGAACATGAAAAACTCATGTTTAAAGCATACATGATAAATTATGCAGAGTCAGAATGAAGTCGAGAAAAAAAATCCCTTCTTTACCTGTTCTTGGAGGGTTCTTCTCCCCTGTTGCCATTATTGATTACAGAAATCACCTGAAAACATGTTCTGGCTGCAGTGTGCACCCTGGGGCTTTGACACACAGGGAACTGAAAGTTTCCTACCCTCGAGGAGTTTAAAACCTGCTTAATAGATAGGATCAACTTGTCACACAAAAAAAATAGATAAATTATGATTTGCTGAGGGACTTCAATTTCAGTATTGTGACAACAGCATTGAAACCACCAGATTTGGCATGACTAGTAGAACTATGAGAAAATAAAGAATCAGTAGGATAGGGAAAAATATATATGCCAATATGTTATAATTTTAAAATATGTCCTAATTGCAACTAGTAGGGGAAATTTTATTTTATTCAGTCATCTCAATTAATTCACAAATGATGGCTACTATAAACAGATACAAAATAAACAGTCAGAAAAATGGATTTCAAAGTATTAAGTGCACATAAGATTATGACCATTGAAACATTGAAAGTGGCCTAGCCATGCTCATTTACACCAATCATCCCAGCTACTCTGACGTCACAGTCAAAGGGATTATAAATTCAAATACAAACCTAATTTTCCAGATTTATATCGACAGTTTTTACATTCACTTGTGTTTACATTCGCTGTATCTTTTTTGTCATTGCTTCTCTGTCTTTCTGTCTGTCTCTCTCTCTGTTTCTATCTCTGTCTCTTGCTCTCTCCATGTACATACTACCTCATAACCCTTATCTAGTTGATATATCTGTTTGGCATAGAATATGCCAAACTAAACAAAATCATAACTATTATTTGCAAACCCTTTCTTCATTTCCAAATTATTCCACCTACATTTTCTATGTTTTAGATAATTGCTTCTCCATTCTTCTTATTTCCCAGGTAAAAAAGCACTGAAGGCATCCTTAATTTCTGCAATCCTCTCACCTCCACATTAAACCCACTAGCAAGTTTTATCTACTTCACTAAAGGATGTATAACTTCTTTACTGTCTCTTTGGTCCTGAACACCAACTGTCATACTGTATCACCAGTAGTTTTATTTTAGTTTTCTCTGTAATGCCATGTTTGTGCCTCAAACTTCCAGCAGAGTTGTGTTCTTTTGGCCACTGGTTACTCATCTAGTCCAGGGTCCTCTAGGTCCACTTCTTTGTTCTTTCACATTACTTTTTATCATCTTATGTATCTTTCAGTAGTATTGACATAATATTTATTCCTTAGAGTTCTGCCCTCCACCCTCATCTTCATCGTCTCTTTGTTCTTTCTCAGATCTGTCATTTTCTCACAAATCATTAGTTGATACTGCTCCCAAAATATCTTCAACTCAGATGTTTCCCCCCCAAGATTTTCTTCTCCCAACCTAAATATTTACTAAACATCTGTATTCAAATTCATATCCAGAATTGACCTCAACATCTTTTTTTCATGCTCAAACTTGAGCTTCACATTATTTGACTCTTTGGTGGAATCAGTATTTTTCCTCCTTCCATTACTTTCTTCTAGACAGTAATAGTTTATAACAAAAGTCATTTTTCCTGTTTCCACCCTTTTCATAGCATCCCAAAGATGAAAGAATGATTATAGCATCCCTGCTTAAAATTCTCACTTTGCCAAGATGCAGGGACTCCTTGCCAATACTTTCATTCAAACAAAGAAGAAAATAAATTGACTATTTCTCAGAAACATTTTTTCTACCGCTAATACCATCCAAAGAAAGCAATATGCCAAATCTCATCAATCTATTTGCTCATTAATGAATGATTGAATGATCTATTGCATAAATATTTCATGGATATGTGTAAGCATTGCCTTGAAAGTTCACAGCAGGTTCCAATAGTACATTTTTCACTCTTGGCTCAAACAGACCTTTCTGTTCTTCCTTTTCTGGAGTACATTCACTACCTTTCTCTCCAGATGTGTTTCATTTATACTTGTGTTCATCATTGCTAAAACAATTCTGGAAGTGCAATTTTGAGTATATAATTCTATAAACTTGTCATTTTCCTAAGTTGTGAGATACAAAATAATTCCCAAAAGCAAAAATCCAGGAATTTTGAAAAATATGGCTCAAGTCTTCTGTACTTTATGTTAATGACAAGTTTAGTTCAACATTTTCAATGTTGGTAAAATGAATTCCAATAATTATATGAAAATTTTTCTTTTATGGTCATATATAAGTCACAAATAATTAAGTCTCTATAGGGAAACCAATAATTTCTCACATGAACTTAACTGTAAAGAGTATTTTATATGCAGTAACAATGTATTTTGTATCTGCATACTTAAGCCTTTTATATGTAGAAAAAATTGTACAAAGATTTCATTTATTTGTTTTCTAAGATCACTAGGAGGTGGTGAAGTAACAAAGATTTCATCTTTAAAATGACAACATATGATGAGAAGAAAGCAGATAATTTTATCTCCATTTTACAGATAAGAAAACTGCCAGGGCTGGGAAGGTGGCTCAGTGATAGAGCGCTTGCCTTGCATGCATGAGGCCCTGGGTTCGATTCCTCAGCACCACATAAAAAAGAAAAAAGCCAGACGTGGCGCTGTGGCTCAAGTGGTAGAGCGCTAACCTTGAGCTGAAGAGCTGGGGGAAAGCGCCCAGGCCCAGAGTTCAGGCCCCACAACCGGACCCCCCCCCCAAAAAAAAAAGAAAAGAAAGAAAGAAAAAAAGAAAACTGCCCTCCTCCCCAAAATCAACAGTCAGTTTAAATTTCCCAGATGGAAGC
This sequence comes from Dipodomys spectabilis, assembly GCF_019054845.1. NCBI lineage: Eukaryota > Metazoa > Chordata > Mammalia > Rodentia > Heteromyidae > Dipodomys > Dipodomys spectabilis. Next base: position 2,341,269 of record NW_024870740.1, read on the forward strand.
AAGGGTTCCTTACCAATTCTTAGTTCATACATTTCCAAGGTAACATTACTTTTGTGAATGCTTCAAAGTATTTTCATTGGCTCACTATAATTTGATTTTGAGAATCGGAAAAGAGCAATACCATAATTTATTCAGTGTGGCATATCATTTTGGTGACTACAGTGGGAAGCATAATCTAGAATCCAGTATTAATGACACATTTGTGTGTAGATATTGTGTACAGTGTTTTTGTTTCTGCCACATATGTAGACCTATATATCCTGGAATTGTCTTAAAATTTCCATCCTATCGTTTTTGTAGCAGAAGCTGGATAGTACAGGTTGGAATGAGGGAAGAAAGGCCTCCTCTTGGCAGAGAAAAACCTAGGCTGATTTATATGTCATTGCTACTCTTCAGAATTCATTTTCTGTCACTTTTACACATAAGCTTTTACACATAAGCAAGCCAGTGTCACTGAGCAGTCTTTACAATTCATGTAAATTCTACTCTTGTTAAAGCATGTAAAAATATCTTTCCAATTATTTTCCTCAGGATAACAATCATGGATGTTGTTGCAGTTATGTATTCATATGTAATAGTGTATTACATATGGATGTAATCTAAAAAGAGTTAATATCAAATTGCTGTAGTCTTTTCCTTGAATAAATTGTGTTGAGTAGGACAAATCAAAATGAGCAAAATCAGGTCCAGTAGACATATCATTTCTTTATTATCACACCATGACTATCGGTTGAGTTTACTTCTATTAGCACTCTGAAATCTTGGTAGGTTTGTGTCTATTTTCATATAGAGCATCTTGAACTTCAGGAAGATAAAGTAATTGGTCAGTGTCCAAGTGGTAGCAAATGTTGGGATTGTGATCCAAACCCACATGTATTTGGCTCTTATATCCATAGTTTTTCCCTTAGCACAAATATATCCATAGGAGTAGTCAATATCCTCCCGGGGAAATACTCTCTCGAACAACACAAGCTTCTGAGTGCTATGTTACTCCAGCAGAAGTTGGCATTTTCATGTCACCAGTGCTGCTTTATCTTTTACCTATGCTTGAAACATCTCAAGAAAAGAATGCATCACAGACAGTTAAAAACAATACCATTCTTTCAGCACTGGGGTTACTTTCTCTGTTTGTTCACAGCAAAGAAGTTCCAAACAAGTAAGTTCAAAAGATCTGCTATACAACATTAATCTTATAGTCAACAATAGTATATTGTACACATAAAAATTCAAGAAGGTAGATCTCATACTAAATTTTCTCACTTCATTTTTTTTCAAACAAACTGTAAGATTTGAAGGAAAGAATTGAAATACTAAGCCAGGCTCAGCATGAACAAAGCCCTTAATTGCATAGACTAGGGATCAGTTTTTGAAGCAGAGATGTTTCCTATGTTGAGAGTAACCTAGTAAAGCCAGCAAAATTAGCTGAGGAATGATAATTATTCCAGACATAACAGGGATTATGATGAATTCCAGAAGACTAGGCAACTGCTTGAGAGATGGGGATATAATATTATGCTTAATTATGATCATGGAAGCTTGATCTTTTAACTTCAAAACAGTGAGGAACAAAATAGAATCTCATCTGGAGAAATGTAATAGAAATGATTAAATTGAAGTAAAAGAACTCTAAGTAAGAACTCTTTAAAATTTAAGAAATTAAGAGGACGTAGGAGTAATTTATTGAAACTAATTGATATTAGGAACTTATCAAATTTCTTGAGGCTCCATTACACTGAGGTCACAGATGATTCAAGAAGCAGAGGAGAGTGACCACACATTCCTGGCCTAGGAAGCCCCAAGAGATACTGCTCCCTTGCTATAAAAATAACTTCTGGGTAAAACCAGACAGGGTAGGGCAAAGGAGCATTACTTTTGCAGAAAAAAAAAAGATCACAAATCCAGCCCCATTCAGATAATTGACACTGGAGCATCCCATGCACTCCAATCTATTACTGCTTGGAAGAAATAATTTAAGAGAAAGCACGGCAGGCCAACAAAGATGATGTTGCTTGGTTACTCAAAACCATTTGGTATCATGCTGAGTTGTTCTGCTTTTAAGAAGAGCACTCTTTGTATCCACAAGGAACAGGATGAAGAAGACCACTTGAAGCCATTTTTTTTCCACTGTAAATTTGCTAAACATTGACTTTACTTTTGCAAGGCCCAAGCAAGTTCAAAGGTCATTATCAAAATATAAAATACCCAGATAGTAACTGTTGAATCAAATGTTGCATTTAATGCATTCTTCGAAGTACTAGACTTGCTAGAATAAGTTTTCTTTGAAGGAGTGTGAGCTGTTATTTAGAAGTTTTTTTTAAAAAAATCAGTTTCCTGGCTTCCTGGCTCAGGACTCCTAGAGTCTGCCTTGAGGCATTGCTGACAAGGGAGAAGTACAGAACTTTGGAATGAGACTAATTCTTCCAAACCTCCCTCTGTTGCTCCATGCCTTCAGGAAAAATGATTCAAACTGTCTGACCATACATAAAAGCAGTAATGTTTCAGATTATTGTGAGGATTGTAAGGAAATACATATCTAGCACCTAAGTGGTTTCCAACAAATAATAACATCATTTAGAAATTAAGGAGTTGTAGATATTGTTCAACTTTTTTGGGGGGGATTTTTTTTACATTTCATTGTCAAGGTGATGTACAGAGGGGTTACAGTTACATACATAAGATAGGAGTACATTTCTTCTCAAACTTGTTACCCTTTCCCTCATTTTTGTCCCACTTTCCCTTCTCTCAATCTCCTCCCTACCCAAGTTGTACAGTTCATTTCCAATGTATTAGGAGTATCACTGTTACTTACATAACAGCATATTAATATTAATATTAATAAAAAGAGTATCACTGTTGCAGTGGTTCGCCCTTTATCCTTTATCTAGCCAGTTTGTTATTCCCCTTCCCTTCCCTAACTCAGAGAAACAGATTTACAAAACCCAAGATACCAAAATCAAATACAGTGACAACAGGGGACAAACCATAGGGGGATGGGGAGGAACTAAATAAAAAAATAAGTAACTTCACATCATACATTGAAAACCACAGCAATAAATAGAAACCTCTTATTTCCATATCTTGGCGTTCATTTCACTTAGCATCATCTTATCAGAGCATATGTACATAGTTTTTGAGCTACTGTGATCCTCTGCTAGAACTCTCTTAGACATATACTAATTATTACAAATGATGGAAACCATAGACTCTATGTTTCTTTTCTTTGGGTCTGGCTTACTTCACTTAATATGATTTTATGGAACCTACCTAGATGCTCCTCAGTAGATGAATGGATCAAGATGATATGGTATACATACACAGTGGAATTCTATGTCTCCATCAGAATATCATCTCCTTTTTAGAATGAATCACATAGCTCTAGGAGGGGCCAAGGAGCCTCCAAAGTTAAATGGTGTATGTGAGGTGGTGAATAGATGGGTTATGGAGTAAAAGTTGTTTGAAACTTCTGGAATTCATTTGACAAAAATTAAAAGTCAAGTTTATCTTAATGGACACAGGGAAATGGATTTCAAAATTTTTTACTGGAGACTACAGAAAATGTTTTCCTTTCTACAATTAGAACAATTGGCTTAATATCTAATACTCTTTGGTTTTGTATATCTTGTCTTACATTCTAAGCAATTGACTAAGAATGACTAAATAATTTAGTATTTAAGACATTAGTAAATTAGTAGGAGGTGATGTTTTGTAGGCAAGTACAGTAATTCCTTCTTATCTGTTGGGAAGTGTTCCATAGATTACTAGTATATACCTCAAACTATGAATATTAATGAACTTTTTCTGTTTTTCTATGATAAAGTTGAACTTATAAATTAGGCACAGCAAGGGATTCATATCTCACTGTAGATCCTAGCAAGTTTAGAACCCAATTTGCTTTCTTCTCTTATTATGTCAAGGACTTTCTCCTTTCTACTTAATGAATCACATTATGGCTTCTCTTTGGTATACCTAAATTGTAAGCTTTATCAACCTTATCCTTTCCTTCCATTATTAAGTAAAGTAAAGGTTTCCTGATCACAAACACTGCAATAACTTGAGAATGGATCTGATAACCAAGAAGGCTATTATATGACTACATAATAGATACTTACAACCATAGATGTTCCGGACAAAAGTCCCATTAGTGGCCTGAGGGGGAAATCTAAGATTGCATAATGTTACTTGGAATACTGTACAATTTAAAACATAGGAGTTATTTATTTCTGAATATTTCTGTATTTAAAAATTACAGATGTAATAATTGTAACTATTGTCAAAGCTCATAGAACTCATAAACTTTATAGTCCATGATAGACAATTTGCCCCATGAAAGTTAGAATATGTTTGTGATTTTAACTAAGCATTCACTATTCCACAATACTGTGAAATTTGTGAAATTATGTAATCATTTAATCACAAGAAAGAATTTGCAAAACAACAACAACAACAAAAATTACAGATGATAGTTGATTGAGGATTGGCCAAAATAAAAAATATTGTATCATCTGACTACTTACTAGGGAAACTTGAAAATCCTATTATTATTATTATTACTATTACAATTCTCTCTGAACTTTTGCAGAATATTTCTCAATTTTTTTTATGAAATGCAAGGCACAAGGCTCTTATTATTCTTAATTGCAGATTAGATTTGTCTAAAAGTTAAACTTAGGGCTGGGAAGGTGGCTCAGTGGTAGAGTGCTTGCCTTGCATGCATGAGGCCCTGGGTTCAATTCCTCAGCACCACATAAACAGAAAAAGCCAGAAGTGGCGCTGTGGCTCAAGCAGTAGAGCGCTAGCCTTGAGCTGAAGGGCTGAGGGACAGAGCCCAGGCCCAGAGTTCAGGTCCATGACCGGCAAAAAAAAAAAAATAAATAAAAGTTAAACTTAGAATTTTCTGTATATGTATATGAACTACTAAACATTTAAAATTCAATTCTTTCCTTAACCACAAGATTTATATTAGCGATAGATTTTTAAAATGTTACTCCAATTAGCAAACGAAACAAAGATTTTTCCAGAACTTGGTGATTAAATGCCTGAAAATTGTAAGTTGACTTACTAAAATAAATATTATTCAAATAAGGGAAAGGAAGAATAATGAGATTGGGAAGTTTATAGATGATATAGCACTACAAAGTTGTAAGAATTTTTATTTTCCTGAATAAAATAAATTAGAACTCTACACATTTAGTCATTAAACCTTGTCTTTGTAGGCTTAACCTGTTGAGTTGAGCTAAGGGGTTTGTGATTAGCAGAATTTAGGCCAAACAAGAAAAATGAACAGTAGAACTGATTATAGAATTAGAAGGAAAGCTACTTGTAGAATTTTCAACTATAATTGAGTATATCATTGTGGTTAAGAAAACTATCCTTGAAATGAAAGTGTGTGGCTTCGAATCAGAGCCAAGCTGAACCGCTTGCTGTCACAATGCAAATAAAAAACACCAATCAGTACCTGGCACAGAGCAAATCCTCTCCGTAAAGTGTTGTTGTTCGTGATGTTGATTGTGATGATCAATACACTATTCCACTGGGGAAAAAAATGTTGCTGATTACTCCCACATTGTGTTCAGAAAAACAGAGTAATTTGGTACCATTTTCAAATGCATGATCATCCCACAATCGGCAAGGTAGAAGAGAATACTGGATAAACTAAGTCAATGGTATTATTTTTGAAATAGTATTTAACAAGAAAGGTCAGACACTGGAGTACACAAATTAGTAATCTAATTAAATCACCCACAAAGTGACAGATTCAGTTAACAGCAGTCAGTTTTGTTATTACAGAGCAATTATTAAAGTGAAATATGGCAAGATGCTTTGTATCATCACTAGGTTTTAAACATTTCTTTTCACACAGGCAGAAAAGTACAGATTAATCAGTTTGTTTGATAAGTTAAAAGCTCTTTTATTAAAATATTTATATCATTTGTATGAAGGGAGCAACATTGTTGAGGCTTTAAAAATGAATTGTGGCCACTTTGAACTACATTCCTTTATGAAGATCTTTGCATAAGCAGCTCTCATTGAACCTGTCTCCAGGTGCAATAGGACTTGACTAGTGAGCTTAAATAACAATTTCTTATTTGGGAATTTTGTTCATTTTACTTAAATCACTATCCAGTGAAATTATTTCAACTTGTTTCCAAAGTATTATTTGGTTACATTTTATTTCAAAGAATGTAAATGCTTTATAAAAATAGCAGTTTTTTTTTTTCAGAGAACTACTGAAAAACTTTTCTTTTCTTTCTTTTTTTGTTTTTTTGGTTCCTTTACTTGGTTTCTGGCTTTCAGTAAACCTAGGAAAACCTTTATAGGCTTCCAAATATTGTGGTATTTCAGAGTCCGGATATATTTAAAATTTCTCAGCTTTTAGACCAGACAAAGAATTCTTTTTTTCAATTCCAGGCACTTTGAGTTTCTAATTTCATGATCTAGGGCAAGTTACCAATTTCATTAAGCCCCAGTGTCCTGCTTTATAAAGTTGGAATTAATAATTGCCCTGTAGTTTTATTGTGAGGATTACATGATTGCTTCTATATGAATAGTTTATCACATATTTGGCAGACATACATTCATTACTCATCAAGGACTCACAGTCATTTGGCTAAAATCAGTAATCACTGATACCTAATGTAAGCAAGGCCACAAACTATTGAAGTGTGGTGTGTGTGTGTGTAGACACTGGAATTATACTTACATTTTTCTAGATGAAATGGGAAGATATAATTTTATTCATATGTATACAGATTCACTTGCTAACAGGGATTATAATCTGGAGTTGGTAAAACTGAGGGGGCTTTGTACTTGAGTCCGGGGGACTTTGGGAAAGTTTTATGAATTCTTACCCCAACCATCATTTGTTTCAGGATACAGGATGTGATATTTTGGATAAATGTCTTTTTTAGGTGACATGGGTATAACTTCCTCTATCCTTCCTTGATAATCTAGGAAGATGAACAGCTTCTCTTAAGGAGCTTGGGATTTATTGGAGAAATATCCATGGATCCTGGAACAACTTATGTCATTGTATCATGATAAATGTTGAAGGATATGTGGTAACATAAGTATCTGGGAAACATTTGATTTTGTTTTGAGGGAAGAATAAAGGGCTAATGGGAGGAGAATGAAATGGGCATTTAGAATGAAGGGAAACAACATTGATCAAGGCTGCAAGTCACAAGAATTTGCCAAGAGGAGGAAGGAGGAGTTCTTGAGTGACAGGTTGGATGTTCATCAAGGTAAAGGCTGTGATGATTTGGAAGTTTCTCCTGGATTTATCATCAAGGACTAAGGATAAATTCTTCCTTTCAAGACTCATTTAAGACATACTTCTTAGAAAACATTGTTTTCCAAGTTTGGGGGAAGGAGCACTGTGATTGTATTGTGTAAAAATAGATCGCCACCAAAGCCAAAGGTTTTGTAATAGCAGTAAAAAACAATTAGCAAATTCAGTAATGGTGTCTTGGTGTTCACTTTTATTTTCGAGGTTAATTATTTGTTTAATTAAAATCTCTTGAATCAACCAGAGATGCTACTGCCTCAAATACTAAGTAGACATAATTATTTTTGGAAGCCTAAGAATTCTGATAACATTTTTATGCATGGTTTTATTTTATTTTATTATTATTTTAAGTAGTTGTACAAAGAGGTTTTAATTCAACATGTCAATTTTTGAATAACATAAAACATCTTGATATCTATCCTTTCAGATTTTGAAAACAATATCACATTGTATTTTCATTTGTATAAGTATTTTATAATTATTAATAATAATGTTACATCTTAATTTTTAAATGAATCAAGAAATTTATCCAGCATTGTATACCTACAAATTAGAGCTGTGATGTATATTCAAAATTCTGTATTCTTAAGAGACAGCTGTTAAGTTGTTGTTGAGGTATTGGATTGGAAAGGCAAGAAATTTGAGGCAGGTAGGATGTTGTCTATTGAAAATGTCTGGAAAGAGAATACAGGAGAAAGAATAAGAAAAGATACATGACAAAAATCATTGTAATAATTCAGTACAGCATTTAATAATTCAGTGTAGAGAAACAAATCGTTAAAGTTGATCCTGAAGTCTAGTTGTTGTTGTTGGTTTTAAATAGATGTTTCCTATAACAAGAAGCAAAAGTAAGAAAAAAATGCAGTCAAGTAAAAAATTCTGATTTGAATTAGAGATTGAGTTTATCAAACTAGAGTATTGTTGGCAATTCTGCTCTGGTCTAAAAATAAGCAATCAGAATAAAAATGTAGACTTATTTTCTCATGACTTGGACATGGTCTTCAGGTATCCTCCCAAGTGCCTGCTGATTGTTTGGCTCTCTCATATTTGCTGTCATGTAATGAATTTTTTGTTTTCTTTTGGGCACTTTGGTAAGCAGAAGGATGCTCACAATATGATAAGTATTTGTTGCCACTAAACACACAATTCTCTAACATAGACTTGATTAAATAGTCTTTCCTGCTTTCACATTTTATCAATATTGTATTTGTTTGGGGCTGCTAATCATTGAGAATTAGATCTAAACTTGCCATTCCTTGGGTTCTATTTTTCCAACTGCTGAGCTCCAGATGATATTGGATTCTTTTCACAGCCAAGTTCAAGGTTGTACTGGTATGGGATGTGAGGTAGATATAGAATGCTGATTGCTTTTCACTCTGATGTCCACTACAGAAACTGCCTCTTTGGGAGCCAGGACCTGTGAGGATGAACTTACAGAGCAGCAATTGAGAACAACCTCAGGTAATTCTTTCCCACTTAAAACCATCTCTTCTCCTAAATGATATTATAAATATTCCTTAGAATTACTCTGATTAGATCTGATCATATATGTTATACAAATAATTAGGAAGCAAAAACAAATATATTTAATATTTAGAAGTATATATTCAGTGTATTCATACAGGTATGAGCCAGTACTAGGACTTTTTGCTCAAGACAGGTGTTGTACCACTTAAGTCACACCTCAATTTCCATATTTTTGCCGGTTCATTGGAGATAGATAATTTCAGAGAGATCTTTATTCCCAGGCTGGCTTTGAACCAGGATCCTCAGATCTCAGCCACCAAGTAGCTAGGATTACAGATACGAATCAATAGCACCTGGTTAAGTGATTAATTAAAAATGATCAAAATAGAAAGGTTCATGTTTTTTGCCCTTCCCTCCTACACACACAAAGCTTTCCACATTATTACCATCCCACACCTATGTGATACATTGATTATAACTGATAAATATGCACTGATATAATAATTGGCCAAGGACCATCATTTACACCAAGATTTACTCTTGGAACTGTACATTTTATTGGTTTGAATTAAAAACTAATGGCATGTATCTATCATTATAAATGATAAAGAGTAGGTTCTCTCTCTAACGATCCTATGTTTAGCCTGTTAATTTTTTTCTCACCCCACCAATACATACATGAAATCCATGTATATTTTATTGTCCATAATTTTGGCTTTTCAATGATGCCATATATTTGGATTCATACAATATTTAGTATCTTAAGATTATCTTTATTCACCATAAATATGTTAAATTGCCCATACTTTCAATGTCTTGAGCTATTTTTAAGAATTGAGTTCTCATAGTTTATACTTTAAGTAGTATTTCTTTATTCACTAGTTCCTTGCCATGGTTTGTTATTCTGTTGAGTGTCTTTCATAAAGAAACATTTAATTTTAATGACACCATGCTTATTAATTCTTTAATGGTTTATACATTTGGCATAGTCTAAAAAGTTCTGTCAAATTCCAATGTTTAAGACTTTTTCCTGTGTTAGGATCTAGGAGTTTAAAAGTTATGCTTTGTCTTTCAGTCTGTTAATTCATTTTGACTTAATTTTTCTAAATAGTGCTATTAATAGTGTCAGATTTATTTTTGTGTACAACGCTGTCTTCAGGCTCTTAAAAGAACAAGCAATTTCTGCTTTGTAAAGCCTCATATCTACATTTCTATGCTATAATAATTCACTGTAACAATTCAGTAATTAATAGAATCATTGGATTTTTGTGTCACCTTGTCAGAATATTCACTGGTCTGTCTGTGTACTTTGCCTTTGTATGTGTTTGTGTGAAATGTGGTAAAAACACTTGAGCTGTACTACATCCAGATAATTTAAGATGAAACATACCCATTTTACTCAGTTATTTATGCTAAATAAGTATGGCCTCAGTTGTACACTCATGTAATTGGAATAAGACGATATATAGACGAAATGAAAACATAAGGTCAATTAAATCCATAATGGTATATTGAAATACCTTCAAAAATATTTTGCAAGTATACTATCTCTTTAATATGAAGTCAAAATTTCACTCCTTAAAAATTCCAGCTTTGGGCTGGGAAGGTGGCTCGGTGGTGAGTGCTTGCCTTGCATGCATGAGGCCCTGGGTTCGATTCCTCAGCACCCCATAAGCAGGAAAAAAAAGCCGGAAGTGGCACTGTGGCTCAAGTGGTAGAGTGCTAGCCTTGAGCTAAAGGGCTGAGGGAAAGCGCCCAGGCCCAGAGTTCAGGCCCCACAACCAGACCAAAAAAAATTCCAGCTTCAAGCTGAAGTTTACTTTTACCTCTGCGTGCTTCATGAAACTATTTTTGTGATTTTTATATGCTACTTCCTTCTAGGAAAGATCATTATAAAACAAAGTAGAATAAATTCAGAACCAGTTGCCAGTGGCTTACACATGTAACCCTAATTATTCAGGAGGCTGAGGTCTGAGGATTGCAGTTCAAAGCCAGACAGAGCAGGAAAGTCCATGAGAATCTTATCTCCAATAAAACATACAAAAGCCAGAAATGGAGCTGAGACTTAAGTGGTAGAGTGTCAGCCTTGAACAAAAGAAGCTCATGGACAGTGTCCAGGCCATGAGTTCAAGCCCAGGACCAGTACACACAAAATTTACTCTTTCTTTCTCACCTCAAACCAATCAAAAGGTTTTTCTTTAAAATGACTTTTGTATGTCTTATATATAAGTTTATCTGACTTGGGAAATGTAAGAGGCAATACAGAAAGGGTGGGACAAAGAGTGAACAATTGCAGCAGTGATACTCACTAGGCACTACGTTGGAAATGAGCCTTATACTTTGTGGAGGAGGGGACTGGGGGAGGGGGAACTAGGAGAAAACCAGGGAAGAAGGGACACTTCAAAAAGAAATTACTCATTACCTGACTCACATAACTATAACCATTCTGTATATCATCTTTAAAATAACAATAAAATATATTAGTATGAAAAGAAGCCACTCTGCTTCATTACATGTCTTAACTGTTTTTTAAATGAAGGCTGAATTCTACGTAATATCTGAGAGTCTCCAGATTCATATATTCTCATGACTCTGGATGTTTGTCATATACAACAATTCTTTTTTATTTTCTTCATTTTTTCCATTTCTTTCTCATTTTTACTCATTTCAACTTATATTAATAGGCCATAGACCTACTTACACAAAAGCAAAACAAGGAAACACCATTTTCATTCAAATATTACTGTCACATGTACTGCTAGACATGTATATGAGCAAAGCAGATCAGGTGCCCTTTGTTAGACAATATTTTATGACATATAAAAAAATTTCAGTTTACAGTAACTGTGGTAAAGGATGCTAAAATAGAAGTTTTCAATGTATTAACCCCTCACAAACAGCATCAGCACATGTGCAGACATAATATATCAGAAACACGGGAGGAAGGGCTAACAATCTACAGTTTTATAACTTCTGAGATGATAGTGAGTGACTCCTACTCAGACGGAGGACTGCCCTAACATGTGCACAGCAGCCGATGTGCTTGCTACTTTACAAGCAGTAGTAAGGGAAGTTGCCCAAGGAAGTGACATGTGAGCTGATTATGGAATAATAGGAATGAGGGGCCAGTTATAAACAGTCCAGGGAAGGATATCCCCACAGAAGTAGTGGGGGGGGGGGGAAATAGGTTACATTCCAAGAGGAAAAGGAAGGCTAACATGGAGAAACAATAGTGAGTGAGGAGGACAGGATCAAAGCAAGATGGAATAACCAGGTAGGCAAGGGCCTCATCATTTTAGGCATCATAGGAATTGATGTGTTTTTTTCTAAATGAAAGAGTTAACCATGCCAAGCAGAAGAATGACTTGATTTTATTTGGTTTAACCGAATAAATAACATTAAAGCAAAGTAGGTCTTTCCTAGTTAAGGCACCATTTAAATAAAGACAGAAGAAATCAAACATACCAGCAAGGAAATAGTTTAAAAAAATGAGGCAGGGATTAAGTACACATCAAATATTTTGGAAGGAGAAATAGTAGGACATGCTGTTTGGTAAAATGTATGTGTGCGAGGAAGAAAGAGAAGTTATAGATTGTTTTGTGGTCAATGGTGTTACTGTTAACTAAAATGGTGAACACGGGAGGAAAATGACATATGGTGTCATATGTAGAGATCAAAGAAATTAGTCTGACCTATTAAGTTTGACATGTCTTTTAGACATCCAAGTGGAAAGATTTAACTTAAAGCCATGATCTGAAAGAGATCATGTAAGAAATAGGATTCAATCTAGAGAATAGGATTCGATACCAATTTTGGGGACACCCCACTATCTACATGTTGTATAATGGAGGAAGCCCCAGCAAAGGGGAAAGAGGAAACTTTCAGAAAGACACAACGAAACTACAGAAGTCTGATTACAATAAAAATCCAAGACGGAAAATTATCCAAGAAAAAGAAGTAGTAGCATCTGTTGAACAAAGGAAGAAAAACATGCAGTGAATATGAGACATGTGGGATTTCACATCATGGAGGTATAGGTGACTTTCAGAAGAACAATTGTGTAAGTAAAGACAGGAGGCACCTCTCGCTCTTTCTCACTTGTTCTTTTTTTCCTTTACTTCAATAAGCTGAAAAATGACTTAGTGGAGAGAAAATGTTAAAAAAAAAAAAAAAAAGAATCCACACCACCTAAATCAAAACAAACCTCTCTTAAATTTTATTAAAGGGGAGTAAAGGGATAAGATAAAGTCTGAACTCTTCCTCAAATTTTGCTTCTTAAACTTAATTCAGTGTTTCAACTAACTTGTCTTCCCTGTCTACCGTAGTTCATTCAATTTTCCCAAGCCTTTGACCCAACAATAAATAAAATAATAACTATTTTCAGAAAATGTGTATGCATTAGAGTAAATCAGCAACACAAAGATAATTTCCACATACAATGCTATTGTTTCCCATCAACGCACAGGAAAAAAGAAAGAAACTAATCCACATAAATCTTAAATGGAAGTTAATTTAAAAAAACTTCTGGGAGAAGAAAACAGAATACTACTACTGCTACTATTATGAATACAATGACACTTTTCAAAAATCATGTTTACTAGCCTCTTTGCTGACTTTCACAAATTATCTCATAGCAAATTTATAATTGTACATATAAGTATGTTCAAGTTTCAAATGTTGAAACTGATATTCCTCAAGCTGGAGAGGAAAAAGTAGGGTTTATTCACTGAAGAAAAATAGTTGTAGATAAGAAAAGAAAATGTAATAGAATGAACTTTAGGCAAGAAGGCATTGCAAACTATTTGGTATTTCCTCAACAGTGGTTACGAAATGTGACCTGCATCAGAAGCATACTTATCAGTTGGAACTTATAAGAGATGAAAATTTGCACACCTAACTAAATCAGAAAAGGTACAGATGGGGCCCAGTAACCCCTGTTTCAGAATGTCTTCTGAGTGATTCTGATTCTCTAAAGCTTAAGAAATTGTTTTCAAATACTAGTTACGGGACAAGATGAGACTAGGGTGCAGATAAGGATCTGATATCGCAGAGATGTTTTTATTATACACACACATACAAATGAGGTTGAGCCTTTTCTTTTTATGTGATTGAAGCCATCAAAAGATTTAAGTAGATTAGATGGAGAATAAATTTTGAGTGGAGTGGGACTGGACAAGGAAAAGATGGGTAACTCCAAGAGACAATTCTCACAAGCCAAGAGCATTGAATAGAGATGATCAATACATAAAACTGGAGATGTTTTAGTTACCGTCTGCTACTGCTTCTTTATATAATCACTCTGAAGGCTTGAAAAGTGCACAATATATTCTACTTACATAGATGCTAAATAAGTTCATATCATGGAAGATTAGGACAACAGTCACTAGGGGACGGGATAGGGGAAAGATGGAAAAACGGGAACCACAACGCAGGTAGAGAGTAAGTCCTAGTGTTCTAAACATGGGAGAGTGGCTTTATACTTTATAAAAGAATGGGGAAAAAAGTCTATGAGAGTCCCTAACACAAAGAAACTATAAATGTTTATGGACATAGAAATGCTATTTGTTCTGATTTGATCATTATACTTTACATATGCATAAATTACATAATTATACATGCATCAAGTGATCACACCATACCCTATAGGCATGCACAATTATTATCTGTCAATTAAAAATATAGTATGTAATGGTTTCACAGAATATTCAGAAGAAGGGTTCACAACCCTAGTTGTATATTGAAATAAGGAGCACAGTTAGCTGGTACTTACAATTGAGAGATGAACTGGATTTGCTTAGAAATTGTATATTATAACTTGTAAGATAAATTGGTAGTCTCTTTCCAATTACTTTTATTATTTAACTGAAAATATTCCAAGCTAATAACTCAAACACTTTTAGATATAGTTGATACGTGGGTGTATAGTAACTTACAACATTGCCATTTCAGGCATGTTAAAAATTCTGTGGGATGTTAATTGGACCATATTTCTGGGGTGTAAGAAGACAGCATTTTTCCTTCTTTCTATTATTGTGGGTCATTTCAAAACAAAAATGTCATTTGTCTGAAAATTTGGAGTTTTCTTTTTTGGAAACTAATGCATATTTTAAGCTTAATTGCATACACATTGTAAAAGTTAACCTACAAATAGGTGTTCTGTTTTCTGTATCCATGAGTCAAAAGGATCATTAAAAATGCATTTGCAAGCTAGGTGCCAGTGGTTCATGTCTACACTCCTAGCTACTCAAGAGGCTGAGATATGAGCACAGTGGTTGAAGCCAGCCTGGACAAGAAAGCCCATGAGACTTTAATCTCCAATTAACCCTCCTCCACACCCCTATCTCCCCCCAAAACCCAGAAGAGGATCTGTGGCTCAAATAGTAGAGTACTAGTCTTGAGCAAAAAAAGCTCAGGGACAAAGCCCAGGCCCTGATATCACGCCCCAGGACTGGCACAAAAAAGATGCACATAGGAACCTTATACCAGTGGCTCACACCTTCAAAGCCAGGAGGGATGGGTAAGACCCGAGGGACTCTTACCTCCAATTAATCAGCAAAAAGCTAGAAATGGAGATATGACTCAAGTGGTAGCACAAGCCCCAGTAGGAATACACACACACACACACACACACACACACACACACACACACACATGCACGTGCTCTAAATGAAAAATCTTGTAATATTTTTACTATTGCTGCAGGTAATATAGCAGAAAAGACATGCTGATGAAAATGAAAACTACCATAGCATCTTTATTTTATAATTGATGTATTTTTAGATACAATTTATGTACTTATACTTCTCAGTTCTAAGATATTCCTTTAATATATTTAATGGGACCTGCTTTTTTCCTACAAACATTTTACATTTTATGGCATTTTATAACTGAGGAAAAGAAATGTGGTACTTGAAAATTAGAATACAGCCAATCCTTTCCTTAACTTCAAATCCTAACCTCCAGCTTTCCAAGAAAAAGTGGTTTCTGAGCATTAGTATTCTTTACTCAACAGACTATTTATATAATGAATGTCCAAATTATTTCTGAAACTCTCCTTGAGAATGAAAGTGACCTTTTATCTAACTTATATGAAACTTTATGGTGTGTAGAAGTTAGCTTGTGATTATTTTTTGCATGATTAAAAATTTGCAAAGTTCTTATGGCTCCAAAGAGCCTACCTGTAATAAACAGCTTTTGGCTTTAAACCACAAAACAGGTCTGAATTGCTTGAGCATTAGAGCTAATTGCCTGCCTACTTCAAAGGAGAAACCGAAAAAAGAGGAGGAGGGGGCAAGTCACAGAAGCCATGACATTGGAGGCAAATCCACCACTAACTGTTATGAGTTGTGGCTTGGAGGAACCCAGCAAAGTTATGGCCTCAGAACTGCTGTTTGCGATTAAGTTGATGGGGAGAGTCTATCCCACAATCTCTCCCTGCTGGGGACACAGAGTCTTTGTTCACATTCAGATTTCTCAAACTGTTGCCAGGGTCAAGCTGAGGTCAGGCACCACAGTGATGTATAGGAGAACATGTCTGGGAATTTCTCTCACACTTAAAACACATACCAGAAGATGAAGAAGAAGACCTTGCCCAATCTTTCGGATGAGAATGAGATTAGACTGTACCTTTTCTTTTAGGGTCTTCATAATTTTTCTTTTCTTCTCCTGACACATAATGTTTTATTAATGTGAGTTGTGATAGCCCTTACAATTTTATGTCCCTTCCAGATAAGGATGCTCAGTAGCCACTATGACACTTCATTTTCCAGCCCTGGGGGAAAAGGTCCAGTAAATCTACTCTAAGAGATCTTGCTTCCCTTCCCCAGAATGAGTCAAAAAGTAATTGCCATGGGCCTGACACTGGATATTGTCCCACGTGTGTGCACTGGGCAGGGACATATCCTAATCTAGTCATGATCACAGCCTTCCAGACTCCCAAACCTGTGTCAGCCACTATACCCACCAGCTGGGCCCAGGGCTGGGAAGAGAAAGCCTGTGTTTGAACAGTAATTGTCACTGATGGGTGAATGCAGGCTACACTCAGAAGATTTTTTTCTTTCTGCCTTCTTAATGTAAAATTTCCATGTGTGTTTTACCAAACAGGAAACCCATTCCTGAAACCCACAGATGACTGACTACTTAAACAAGGGTCCCCTCTCTGCTTTTGTGCAAAAGGGGAAAAAACTGGAATAAAATGATTTGTATGGTGTCTTAGAGTATGCTCAGTTGAACCAAATTCTCACTTTGAATGTATTGAGATCCTTGTTTTCCCTGTAGCTTTCTGGAGTTTCCTATGGGACCGAGAACTATCTCCTCTGTTGTTTTCCTGATCACAGAGGGCGATGGATGGCTGGCAAGTGAGACTTTAAAGAGATTTTTTTTTTTGTGCTCAGCTGCTATATATGACAGTGGATATTTCATTCTGCTGTCAGAATGTTATTAATAAAACATGGGGTGTGGAGAGGGCCACGATTTCCCCTTTCAATCACTTTAGCATTTGCAATGAAAATTTTATTCAGTGTGTAATTTTCAGTTAATGCTTGACACTTAAAATGTCCATAGCAGCATTTTGTATGGTTATTGAAGGGTTAATTGTATCATGTTCTCTGCATAAAAGCTCTGCTTATCAAAAGCAAATAGAAGAGTGTATGCAAATGGGGTCTCAATGACCTTTTGCCTTTCCAGGGTTAATTTATATGGTCATTAAAGATTTTATGAAATTGAGAAGCCTGGTGCTTCAAATCCCATTTTACCTTCCTCTCCTAATTTATGTAATTCCTACCTGAACTGGGGAATTTGATTTTTATTTGTGTGTGTGTGTGTGTGTGTGTGTGTGTGTGTGTGTGTGTGTGTGTGTGTGTGTGTGCTGCAATGAAAACAGCATGCTGGGCTGTGGGGAGTTGCAAGTCTGGTTATCTGGCATTACTCAGATTGCTAAAAATTCATTAAAATGTGACATCAGCACACTGAGAGACAAATGATCGCAGGATGAAAGAGAACAGTGGGCCTTTCACGGATTAGTGCTGCACAGCCCCAGCATAGAGGCTAACTGCATAAACAGATTAATCCACCAGCAGTGGCATAGCTAAGATTTACAGAATAATTAAATAGGTTTGAGTTACTAGGAGGATTTCCATGTAATCTAGCTGGTGTGAACCCGTGAATGAGGTGTGGGGTGATGCAGTTGTAGAAATATACCTTGTTATGTCCTAGGCTGTGGATAACTTCCCCTAAGTTAAAAAAAATACTTCAGTGTAGCTGAAGTTTTTAAATCTTCCTCTAGCACAAATGTAAAGAACTTGTCTAAGATGTAGGGATCTAAAGGTAGGAGAAACACCTGTCTTTTATTTAACTTCTTGTTATTTATACAATTTCTCAGGAATGTTTTCTAAGAACATGGTTTGTTCTAACACTCACTCAAGTCCACAGAAGAGGGTCCATGTTATAGTTCCAATGATGCAACTCTTTGGAAAAACAATACAAAGAAGCTGGAACATGTTTTTTTTGTTTGTTTTGTTTTCCTTTTAGTGAGGAGTGAGGGTTAGGCTAAAAGGACAGAGTAGACAAATGGTAAGAAAATGGATGGACAAATGCAGTCATAATATTCAACATATATATGTGAAAATGGATTCAAGTAAATTGAAGGGATGAGTGGGCATAGAAGAGATAGGAGAGAATGATGGAAGAGATGACATCAACTAAGATGCATTGTACTTACAAATTGACATGTTGAATAGAAACTCCCTTTTACAACTACTTAAGAATCATAATAACTAAAAACAACAAAAGAAATTACAGAATTGCCTTTGAGCCAATGTTGTCTTCTTTTCCCTCTTAATCTATACTAAAAGTTAATTTATTTCGTCATAATTTCACATAGATACATGTTCTCATAGATGCAGATGAAATTGCTTTCGCTACAAATTTGCCTCAGTAAGGTAGTAGCATGTACTGGTATAAACTTTTGCATAAATGAACACATGTATCTGCAGACCATTTGTAATTAGGTTTTATGTAGACAGACAGTTTATGTGAATGTACATTTGGGGACATTTTCCATTCTACTGACTGGCCTGCTTCTCTTAACAGAAGAACAAAGTGAGGAGACAGAAGGAGCTAGCAAGCCCATGGCAGTGGCTGAGGATGAGGAGAAAGACCCAAATGAAAAAGACAATAGTGAAGGCAAGAACTCCAGTAAAGACTCTGGTAAGATACTAGACTCTATGACCTTTCATTTTCCTGTTGCTATCCTTTCCTTGCAATCATCCTCTCCTTCACTCTCTCCCACAAAAAGCTTATTAAAAGCTTTTATTCATTTTCAACTGTCTGAGCATTCCTACTACTATTCATTCCATGTACATTTTGCATGTGATTTCTATCAGTAGCCTCCCATTGACCTATTTTTAATCATAACCATCTGACAGAATAGATGTGGATAAGTTGAAGAATATTACAGGACGACCAGTGAGATTATTTTTTAATCAAATCAGTTTGTGTGCTTGTAATTTTTTAAGCGCCTTTCATTAATCTTAGCTATACTTGTGATTCCTCTGATGGCATATTAATTTTTCATAAGCACAGGATTAGATATCACTTGAATTTTGTCATTCAATCATATATACCTCTTTCCCAAACTATATAACCCTAAAAAAATGCTATTTTTTCCCTCCTTTTGATTTTCAATTTACACTAAGGAATTTGCCCTTTTTAAGGGCATCTATTTGAGGCATTTCAAACAAAATCCAGCAAAAAAGTTTACAGATGATTCAGCCTAAGAAAGAGGAAATATCATTGAAAAGGGATTAGGTGCTGGGTAATTTTGATCTTCAAGAATAGACAAATCCCAGTAATGAAAGCTACTGTCTTTGAAAACAAACCTTCGTGTCATGACATTTACTTGTGCACAAACAAACCCTAGGCCAGCATCTGGTCTGGATACCTAAGGCTTTTTCTGTGTTTGATTTGGCAAATATATGGCTACATCCATGCTTTGTATGTATGAGATGGAAATCTATGGTCGAAATGAATATTACATTGGCTACTTTTGCTGCACGCTATACCTAGTTTTATTATGTTGGACTCATTGGAGCAGAAGAAATGCTGAAACGGGTTCAAGCCTATTAGTTTCAGGTAGTCATTTATCTTTTCCTTGCATTCCAGTGACAGCCACACGTAAAGAAGCTTGTATTCACTATGAAGATATTGGGTTGTGCAAAATATATTAGTTTGCTCCATACAAGTTTATTTGAATTATCCCCTATTTGTAATTCAGTCTTGGCATATCTGAGTTTTTAATTTCCTTCAAAATTTATCTAAGGAGGTTCCATGCTCTTTTCCCACACTGTTCAAGCTAAATTTCATATAGGAATCCAGTGAGAAAAGCACCATTGTATTTGCTTCTAGGTTATAGTGTCTAACATATGATTCTAATTTGACTTAAACAAAGAGGGTCTAAGTTTAGTTTGGAGCCTAAAGCTAAATCTCCAAATGATGCTGTAGCAGTGTATTAGTAGGCTTGTTTCTGGGATGATAGACTTGGAATTTGAAGTACCTAGTGATCAATTATTGTCAAAGATAGTGCAATACCATCCAAACCTCATTTAAATAGGGCTGCAAATAGCAAGGTATTCAGCCTATGCACTCTATGATGGACCTCATCAAGACTAAGATGTTGATTAGTTCAAGTTGGGTAGGATTTGGCCTGACATCAGATATATATTTCACAACATACTACAACATTTTCCTCTTCTTCTTCAGAAGAATGTGTAAAACACATCACAGTGGCATCCATAAGAACCCTTATAATACTTAGATACAAATCATTATGCTTGGTGATAGCTAATAGTGTCTTGTAAAGTATGGAATCTGGGATCTTTTGAAGAGCAATCTTTTCTTACCAGTGAAGATGGAGTCTTGCTTGAAACATATCCCAGATGCAGGGGCTCTGGCTCCACCAGTGCAGTTTAGCGCTCTGAATAAGTAATGGGTTCAATAGCTCCCTAATGACCTGATGAGTTATTGTCCTTCCTTCGTGCCTAATTGTACCATACTGACAGGACTTATGTCTATGAGAGGAAAGACCATTGTGTAATGGTGGTTATTTAAATCAAATTTCATCCCCATAAAATGCCTCCCCAGGTATAGGGTAAAAATGAGCTCTAATCAAGGACTGTCTAAAAGCCAGTGCTGAGATGTAACTATTTAGCCTTGAAAACTCTCAGCCTTTCAAACAGTTCTGGTTATTGAAAATGGACATGAACTTTTAACAAAGTTTTCTCCTAAAGTCTGCCTTGATAGAGTAAAAATTATTACATGGGTTTTTCCCTTGTAAAAATGTCTATTTTTTAAATAACCACATACCACACACATACACCTACACAAGATATATATATATTCTTATATAAGTTCTAGTTGTCACGGGTGTTTTCCAACATATAAAGCAAGCATGACAATATATATATTTTTTTCTTATTTCAGATATAATTGTCAAAATATTTGCAAACTTACAAAGTAATCACTAATGTAATCACTATCTCCATGGTGGATGAGAAGACAGTTTGATCTCACTTTTTTTTAGACATGAAGGAATCAGCACAGTGTTAGGAAGAGCACAGAATCTCTGTCTACTGTTGTGCTGCACTGCTGATACTAGTTTGTAGGACCAGAGCATTCAAAATGAGACTTAGCAATATGCAAGTTATATTTGTTGAATATTCATTCATAATAAAAAAAAGCCTTCTAATGCTTCATTTATATTGTCATTTAAATCTAGTGCCACTTTAGATTAATTATAATCCAAATTATAGCTCAGTGCAGTGCAAGAATTAATATAGTTTATCCAGATTAATACATTTGCATTGAAAATGTAATATGTCTCTGCTGTGGCTAAGGGGACCACTTTTTTAATAAGGGAGTAAACATGAGGAAAGATGGAAATTAACCTTCATTATTGCAATTAAAATTATCTTTTCATTCTAGTCTCGTTAGAAAGAATACTGTACTGGTAATTATAATTTAGAAGTATTTAGAATTAAATAACCTGTTATATTCAAGCTTTATAGTATTCAAATTTTATCAATTATATTGATTCATAGATAATAACTCAGTATTTTGTTTTATTGTGTTTTAAAGGTTTGCTTTAACATGTGTGTTATTGGATTTTCCTCACTTGTTATGAGTATAAACCATTTTACAACCTTCTGTATTTTACGGATTGAGAGTTATTAAGTAGGCGGCATCTGAAATGCAATGAATTCTGTCATTTTTATATTAGCAATCTCATGCAAGTTAAATAATCCTATAGCTGAGGGATAATCATTGGCTTATCTATTTGGCAGTACTTATTTGTAATTAGACTTTATTTTGCAGTTAAAATTCATTAAAATTGTATTGTTCTTTGATAATATGGTGGTGTCCTTAATGATACAAAATAAATTAGGATCCTATTTCCTTTTTTTTTTTTTGACTTAGGGTAACAGACCTCATTTCAGATGAAGTTGCAGATAGAAAATATGAATAATCACAATACTTAATCAAAACCTTCCTAAAATTGGTTGACCTTTCTTTAAGTAGGAACATTTCCAAGATTATAAAATCCAGTCAAAGGAGTTGGATTCCTATAATTTAGTAGGGTTATAATGATATTAAACTTGAGACAGCACCCCTTTTGTATAAGAGAGATGCAAACATAAAATAAAACTGCAGTGTCTTTAAAAATAATGTTGGTGACCCCTCATCTGCAGGTGTCTATGTTTGTCACACAATTCTACATCTCAGTATTCTTTTATTCAGTGGTTCACTTTTCCCTGGTGCCTAATCCTAATTTGTAACTTTGTAACTTCTCGATTTAAAATGAAAGGGTCTTTGGGAATCTCCCCATTTATGTGACTATCATTGTTTAACTAACTAAGTCAGTTAGTAAAAAACATTGAACCTGACACATTAGGTCAGTGTTTATACTATAGTCAAAAGCTATTGCAATGTAGTGGCTGTAAAACTTTATACTTACTTTCTTTGTTCAATATCAAAATCACTACTACATTTTGATGAAAAATGATATGCATTAAAAATAAGTCAACATATATTATTAACATGCATGAAACAACAAACACACACTAGTGTATAGGCTTAGGAACACATTTTAAATGTTGAATCCAGTGTTGTTTTTTATCCTTTATAGTATTAGAAGATACACATTATTATGGGTTTTTTTCTCTTTGTATGACCATACTGTGGTTTGAACTTAGAGGACCTCATAATTGTTCTGCTTACTTGTCTGGCTGGAGCTCTACCACTTGTGCCACATTATTAGTCTGGATTTTTGTTATTTCTTTGAAGGCCAAGTCTCATGGGCTTTTCTACAGGCTGACCTCAAACCATGATTCTCCCAACCTCAACCTTCTGAGTAGCTAAGAATACAGGCATAAGCTACCTGGGCTAGCAAATCATATGTGTTTACAGAAAGAGGATCATGGGTTAACATTTACTAGTTGCAAGTTTCTGGAAAGCTTATTTTATTTTGAAGACCCCAAAGCACCTTCAAATAACACATCATTAAAATTATTTTTCAACTTGTATGTGACAATCTTTGATGGAATAGACAACTGAATCAACTTATTTGGTGTCTTCCAGTTGTACCATGAACATAAATGTGGTAAGAGAATAGAACATGGTATTAATCTCTTTAGGGGACATATTACTACTCATTAATGAGAAATTTTTTGAAAAACTATTTATCTGTCTGTCTGTCTGTCTGTCTGTCTATCTATCTATCTATCTATCTATCTATCTATCTATCTATCCTATTTAGTGCTGATCCTGAATTCAGGGCATGGGCACTGTCTCTGAGTTATTTTGCTCAAGGCTAGAGCTCTACCACTTAAGCCACCATTCCACTTTCAGCTTTTTGGGGGGTTAATTGGAGTCTGTGAGAATTGACTTTCCTGTCTGGGCTGGCTTTGAATTGAGATCCTCAGATCTCAGCAACTTGAGTCACTAGGATTACAGGTGTAAGTCACGGGAACCCAGCAATGAGAGCTTTCCAAGAAAAATATAACAAAGAAGGCAACTGATGGACTGATTCAATAAAAATAATTTCGTACAACTTGACCTCACATGTTACATAGTAAAATTTATTTGCAAATATTGAATATTAAATTGCTTACCTAAATGTTTTTGAGATTTTTTTAAAGCTGTAATATAAAGTACATATTGTAATTTTGACAAAGTAAAATGAATTTTAATTTTGAGTTTATTTTTGAGATAGGCATTCCTGCTTTGAGCACATTTTCGGAAAACAAATACTTGGATATTTTTTAATTAGTATAATTAGACTTGCAAGTTTATTTCAAATTTAAATTTATTAAATACAATTGTAATTTATTTTTTTGGTTACTTGTAAATTTTACATTTTAGGGCATATGGGAAGACAATATGTATAAATTCTAACAAAATCTAGTGAGAAATTAATATTGTGGTAATCTGTTTAGCATTATGTTTTAATTCTGTATCCTCTAGGAAAATAAAATCATTGCTATTATGTCATTTCATTTTAAAAATTTACTTTCATTAGGATCACTTTCTTTAAAATTTCTGTCTGAATTTAAAATTACTGAGCTCATTTCTATGAAATAAAATATTCACCCCTATCCAGGGCAGGAATAAAATAGATTTCTTCTTGTTCATTTTCATTTTGTTTCCATAACATCCTTGACCTTATTTTTAAATTAAAACTGGGTTATTTTGCAATAAGGTACAATTTGTTCATTTATACGAACCGTATGTGAGTTGAGAAAAAAAATCAAGATAAATCTTCATGCGCAGCATACAATCAGATTATGCCTGGACTATATATTTACACAGGGCCTGATAGCAATCAATGGTTTAGCTTCATTGCATTTCAAGATGTATTTGCACCCAGTTGTCCAGCGATAGTGTCCTCACCCTGGAAATAATTTAGTTGCAAATTGACTGGAAGATGGTGAAAATTGAAAGTTAAAATTAGAAATACTCATAATAAACAGCAGAAAAAAGGTCGGATGATGCCGTGCGATGATGAGATTGGAATGGCTGGTAAATGAGGTTTTGTGTTTGTCGTGAGATGTGTGTGACATGCCTACCCAATATTGCTGTAATATTCAGCCTTGCAGAGGAGATTATTGTGCAAATGGATCCTGGAAAGAATTCTCTGGGAAATTAAAATTGTTCTGTTTTCTTTGATGTGTATGAGGGTCCTACACATTACGTTGCTCATTTAGGGCAAATTTTAAATCATCTTTAGTATCAAATATTTGGATTAACCTCATAAAGCAATTGTCTTCCTGAGATTTGTACTATATTGTTACATGTCTAAACAACCACAACCAAGAGTATCTCACTAATCACAGCAGCAAAAATGGTTAATTTTAAAATCCTTTTGTTTTGTATATCTATCCATGGCTTAAACTATTATTTGGGCTACCGTTTTATAAGTAGTCATCTCTCCGTAGAATTCTAAATCTCAGCATTCAAGAATTTAGAAGAGGTCATTAGACTTGAAGCAAATAATGAATTTCTAAGTTAGTATTTGTGAATGGGAGTAGATTTGCTTTAATGTGATAAAGGCATTCAAGGCACTAGAGAGCACATGTTATTGATGAACCTTTCAAGGCCACCTAAGGTTATCTAAACACCAGACAGGAGTACATTTTAAAATATATTTATAAAGTCTACCCAGTGAACACAAAGAAGTATGCTTTTACAGTTTAAGTTTAGCTTGTCGGCTTACTTTCAATGAGTGTGGATTTTTTTAGTTACAGTTATTTGAAGTGCCTAATATTTTTTATTGTGACATTGTGTTTATTAATTGACTTGTCCTTTTTGGGGGGGGAATCAGGAATAATCACACCAGAGAAGGAGCTAAAGGTCAGTGTGGCAGGGGGCACTCAGCCTCTTTTGCTGGCAAAAGAAGAGGATGTTGCAACTAAAAGGTCAAAACCTACAGAGGACAACAAATTCTGTCATGAACAGGTAAAGATGTTATTGTCCCTTTGCTTTTTATTTATTTGCTTCTGATAACCTCTCAGTTCAAAAGGTTCTGTATTTTTAAAATACATTTCGATAATTAGTAATGTGATTAACATCTGGTATCACATCTAACATTCTGAAGCTATGAGAGGCCATTACCTACTGGTGACCATGTTTATTTAATCTTTTCCAGTTCTATCAGTGTCCTTACTGTAACTACAACAGTAGGGATCAGAGTCGGATCCAGATGCATGTCCTATCTCAGCACTCAGTGCAGCCAGTCATCTGCTGTCCTCTCTGCCAGGATGTCCTCAGCAACAAAATGCACCTCCAGTTGCATCTGACACATCTGCACAGTGTGTCTCCAGACTGTGTGGAAAAGCTGCTTATGACAGTAAGCATGGTACATGTGGATGCATGTGTGACACAATGTGTATAAAGTTAACAATAACAGATTTGCAATTGTGGGTCAATAGAAGTTTATTTCTACTTCAAGTTCTATTTTTTTTAATTGGCTTTGGCATAGAAGTCACATTCTGGACACATTTGTCATCTCTTGCTTTTAGGAAAATTATGATTTAAAAATTATGAGATAGGGCTGGGAATGTGGCTCAGTGATAGAGCGCTTGCCTTGCATAAAGCATAGTTTTATAGAAAGACATTTTCAATCTCTTTTATATCTATGATGTTAGTAAAATGACTTACTTAAGCATCTTGAGTGTCTAAGTTCTTTGGTTGTTAACACAGAAAATGGACCTACAAAAGGTTTGAAGCGTTAATTTTAAAACACAGCAGTATAATAATATTGACAGTTTGGTTGTGGCTGCTTTGGCTTGAGAAATGTAAATCCTACTGCCCACTTCAAGTTGTAACAGAGTTTATGATTGGTGGAGCACTATTAACGTGGACCTCCTTTGGTTGTCAAAGGTGCCGGTCCCTGATGTGATGATGCCAAACAGCATGCTCCTGCCCGCGGCTGCCTCTGAGAAGTCGGAGCGGGACACCCCTGCAGCCATGACAGCTGAGGCGTCTGGGAAATATTCAGGTATGCCAGCGTATCCTGATCCACAGAGAAAGCCCTTACAAACTGCCTGGGTGGCATTGTTCCCAGGTTATTACTTTCAAACAGTTGGCTTTTTTTGTTGTTGTTATTTGTTTTTCCCCATGAAGGAAAAACATATGGCATTTTCCAGGGAGTATTTAGCCTCTGGTCTCTGTCTGTCCATGGAGGACAACCTAAAGATTAGATGGACAAGAATATTCTATGTGTTTTATATATGAATACCAAGATTATAACCCTTGGTATCTTGTTGACTGCGACATATTTATTTAATTTTGGCTTATTTTCTTCTGCATACTTAAAACCTTCAAGATGATTTCTGGTTTTACATCCTTAGCACACAGCCCAGGGCTTGTGACTCTCTCAAATAAGCTTTTTGTTTTTGTCTTCTTTTTTTTTTAAGTAGAAATCTTTGCGGGCTCCCATTAACAATATTTAATGACATTTAAGCAGTGAGTTTTCTTACTTTCTGAAGTGATGTTTCTGCATTCTTCTAACAGGAGAAAGCCCCATGGATGACAAAAGTATGGCAGGTCTTGAAGATTCCAAGGCTAGTGTGGAAATAAAAAGCGAGGAGCAAAAACCAGCTAAAGAACCCACCGAATTATCAGAATGGAACAAAACTAGCAGCAAGGAGGTGAAAATCCCCGACACACTGCAAGATCAACTCACCGAACAGCCCAAAAGACAACCGCTCTCAGTTTCCGACCGCCATGTTTATAAGTATCGCTGCAACCATTGTAGCTTGGCTTTTAAAACTATGCAGAAGCTTCAGATACATTCCCAGTATCATGCGATTCGGGCCGCCACGATGTGTAATCTGTGCCAGCGCAGCTTCCGTACATTCCAGGCTTTAAAAAAACACTTGGAAGCGGGCCATCCTGAACTGAGTGAGGCTGAACTTCAACAGCTGTATGCCTCCTTGCCCGTGAATGGTGAACTCTGGGCAGAGAATGAAGCCATGGTTCAGGATGACCATGGCCTAGAGCAGGATATGGAGAGAGAGTATGAGGTGGACCATGAGGGGAAGGCAAGTCCTGTAGGAAGTGACAGTAGCTCTATTCCAGATGAGTTGGGCTCTGAACCAAAGCGGACCCTACCTTTTAGAAAAGGGCCCAATTTTACCATGGAAAAATTCCTGGATCCATCTCGTCCCTATAAATGTACAGTGTGTAAAGAGTCATTCACCCAAAAGAACATTCTCTTGGTTCATTATAATTCAGTGTCTCATCTGCATAAGTTGAAAAAGGTTTTGCAGGAAGCCTCCAGTCCTGTCCCACAGGAAACCAACAGCAACACAGACAACAAACCCTACAAGTGCAACATCTGCAATGTTGCCTACAGCCAAAGCTCAACCTTGGAGATCCACATGAGGTCTGTGCTCCACCAGACGAAGGCCAGAGCTGCAAAGCTGGAGCCAAGTGGGCCCGTAGCAGCTGGTGGGCACAACCTCACAGCCAATGTGACTAGTCCTGGCCAGGGGATGTTAGATTCCATGGGTTTAACCACAGGCAACAGCAAAGATACCCACTTAGATGCCAAAGAATTAAACAAAAAGCAAACTCCTGAGTTGATCTCTGCTCAACCTCCCCATCACCCACCGCAGTCACCAGCACAAATCCAGATGCAACTACAACATGAGCTACAGCAGCAAGCTGCGTTCTTTCAGCCACAGTTTCTAAACCCAGCCTTCTTGCCTCATTTTCCAATGACCCCAGAAGCACTCCTGCAGTTTCAGCAACCTCAGTTTCTCTTTCCCTTCTACATACCTGGGACAGAGTTTAGCTTGGGGCCAGATCTGGGCTTACCTGGCTCTGCCACCTTTGGTATGCCAGGCATGACCGGAATGGCTGGCTCCTTGCTTGAAGATCTGAAGCAGCAGATTCAAACTCAACATCATGTTGGACAAACCCAGTTGCAAATTCTACAGCAACAAGCACAACAGTATCAAGCCACTCAGCCCCAGCTACAGCCTCAAAAACAGCAGCAGCAGCAGCAGCAACAACAACAACAACAAACAAGCAAATTATTGAAACAAGAGCAAAGTAACCTAGCCAGTAATGACTGCCAGGTAATGAAAGACATGCCATCTTATAAGGAGGCAGAAGAGGTTGCTGAAAAGCAAGAAAAACCAAAGCAAGAATTGACAAATGAAGGCGAAGGCCTCAAAGAAGGCAAAGACACAAAGAAGCAGAAGTCTTCGGAACCATCCCTCCCTCCACCCCGTATAGCTTCAGGGGCCAGGGGAAATGCAGCCAAAGCATTACTGGAAAACTTTGGTTTTGAACTGGTCATTCAGTATAATGAAAATAGGCAAAAGGTGCAGAAGAAGGGCAAGAGTGGAGAGGGTGAAAACACGGACAAACTGGAATGCGGAACGTGTGGTAAATTGTTTTCCAACGTTCTTATTTTGAAGAGTCATCAAGAACACGTACACGGACAATTTTTCCCATATGGAGCGCTAGAAAAATTTGCTCGTCAATACAGAGAGGCCTATGACAAGCTTTATCCAATTTCTCCATCCTCCCCGGAAACACCACCTCCACCACCTCCTCCTCCTCCCCTCCCACCAGCGCCCCCACAGCCCGCTTCCATGGGTCCTGTTAAAATCCCTAACACAGTTTCAACTCCTCTGCAAGCTCCACCACCAACTCCTCCACCACCTCCACCTCCTCCTCCGCCCCCACCTCCTCCTCCACCACCTCCGCCTTCAGCTCCCCCCCAGGTCCAGCTGCCTGTGTCTCTTGACCTTCCTCTCTTCCCTTCCATCATGATGCAGCCTGTGCAGCACCCTGCACTTCCACCTCAGCTCGCCCTGCAGCTGCCACAGATGGATGCGCTCTCCGCTGATCTCACCCAGCTCTGCCAGCAGCAGCTGGGGTTAGACCCCAACTTCCTCAGGCATTCTCAGTTCAAACGGCCACGGACAAGAATTACAGATGATCAGCTAAAAATCCTGAGAGCTTATTTTGACATCAATAATTCTCCCAGTGAAGAGCAGATCCAAGAAATGGCAGAGAAATCTGGCCTCTCTCAAAAAGTTATCAAACACTGGTTTCGAAATACACTTTTTAAGGAAAGACAGAGAAATAAGGATTCACCGTACAACTTCAGCAACCCTCCTATAACTGTTTTAGAAGACATCAGAATTGACCCACAACCCGCCTCTTTAGAACATTACAAATCAGATGCATCATTCAGTAAAAGGTCTTCTAGAACGAGGTTTACTGACTACCAGCTTAGGGTTCTACAAGACTTTTTTGACACAAATGCCTACCCAAAAGATGATGAAATAGAACAACTCTCTACTGTTCTCAACCTGCCCACTCGGGTTATTGTTGTATGGTTCCAGAATGCTCGTCAGAAAGCACGGAAGAGCTATGAAAATCAAGCAGAAGCTAAAGATAACGAAAAGAGAGAACTCACAAATGAACGGTATATTCGAACAAGCAATATGCAGTACCAATGTAAAAAGTGCAATGTGGTGTTCCCCAGGATCTTTGACTTGATTACACATCAAAAAAAGCAGTGCTATAAGGATGAAGATGATGAAGCCCAAGATGAAAGCCAAACAGAAGACTCCATGGATGCCACGGATCAAGTGGTGTACAAGCATTGCACTGTTTCTGGACAAACAGACATAGCCAAAAACACCGCTGCCCCTGCAGCAAGTTCTGGCTCTGGGACAAGCACGCCTCTGATTCCATCACCCAAACCAGAACCTGAGAAGACGTCTCCAAAACCTGATTATCCCATAGAAAAGCCAAAGCAGAGTGACCCCTCTCCCCCTCCTCAAGGCACCAAACCAGCCTTGCAGTCAACATCGACTTCCTCAGACCCACCACAAACGTCCACAGCCCAGTCCCAGCCACAGCCACTGAAACAGCCCCAACTTATTGGAAGACCTCCCTCCACTTCTCAAACTCCTGTCCCTTCCAGTCCCTTGCAAATTACCATGACTTCTCTCCAGAACAGTCTACCTCCACAGTTACTCCAGTACCAATGTGACCAGTGTACGGTTGCCTTCCCAACTCTGGAACTTTGGCAGGAGCACCAGCACATGCATTTCCTTGCTGCCCAAAACCAATTCCTTCACTCTCCATTCTTGGAAAGGCCCATGGATATGCCATACATGATATTCGACCCCAACAATCCTCTGATGACCGGACAGCTGCTGAGCAGCTCTCTCACACAAATGCCGCCGCAGACCGCTTCCTCCCACACCGGGGCTCCCGCCACCGTGGCTGCATCCCTCAAAAGGAAACTGGATGAGAAAGAAGACAACAATTGCAGTGAGAAAGAGGGAGGGAATAGTGGTGAAGATCAACACCGAGATAAACGCTTGAGAACAACCATTACCCCAGAACAACTGGAAATACTCTACGAGAAATACTTACTGGATTCTAATCCTACCAGAAAAATGCTCGACCATATTGCACGGGAAGTCGGGCTGAAGAAAAGAGTTGTGCAAGTGTGGTTCCAGAACACACGAGCTCGGGAAAGGAAAGGACAATTCCGAGCGGTGGGTCCCGCACAGTCTCATAAGCGATGTCCCTTCTGCAGAGCCCTCTTTAAAGCCAAGTCGGCTTTGGAAAGCCACATTCGCTCTAGGCACTGGAATGAAGGCAAGCAGGCAGGCTACAGTTTGCCACCCAGCCCTTTAATAGCCACAGAGGATGGGGGAGAGAGTCCACAGAAATACATCTATTTTGATTATCCGTCTTTGCCATTAACTAAAATTGATCTCTCAAGTGAGAATGAACTGGCTTCCACCGTGTCAACGCCTGTGAGTAAAACAGCAGAGCTATCACCGAAGAATCTCTTAAGCCCTTCTTCTTTTAAAGCAGAATGTCCTGAGGATGTAGAGAACTTGAACGCCCCTCCCGCTGAGGCTGGGTATGATCAAAATAAAACTGACTTTGATGAGACTTCGTCCATTAATACAGCCATTAGTGATGCCACCACTGGTGATGAAGGAAATGCAGAGATGGAAAGCACCACCGGAAGTTCCGGAGAGGTGAAACCAGCTCTGTCTCCTAAAGACCCCAAAGGTCTTGACGCTTTGCCAAAACCAGCAACCACACCCACCCCAGAGGTCTGCGATGACAAGTTTCTCTTTTCTCTCACGAGTCCATCCATCCCTTTCAATGATAAAGATGGTGACCACGACCAAAGCTTCTATATCACAGATGACCCAGATGACAATGCCGACCGCAGCGAAACATCGAGCATAGCCGATCCCAGCTCACCCAACCCATTTGGATCTGGCAACCCTTTTAAATCCAAAAGTAACGATCGGCCCGGCCACAAGCGGTTCCGGACCCAGATGAGCAACCTTCAACTTAAGGTTCTCAAAGCTTGTTTTAGTGACTACAGAACTCCAACCATGCAAGAATGTGAAATGCTGGGGAATGAGATTGGTCTGCCCAAACGTGTGGTTCAGGTGTGGTTTCAAAACGCCAGGGCCAAGGAAAAGAAGTTTAAAATTAACATAGGGAAGCCTTTCATGATCAATCAAAGTGGAACGGAAGGCACCAAACCGGAGTGCACCCTCTGTGGGGTGAAGTATTCTGCCCGCTTGTCCATCAGAGATCATATTTTCTCCAAACAGCACATTTCAAAAGTGAGGGAGACAGTGGGCAGTCAACTGGATCGGGAGAAAGATTATCTAGCTCCAACCACTGTTCGGCAGCTGATGGCCCAGCAAGAACTTGATCGTATAAAGAAAGCTTCGGACGTGCTTGGATTAACAGTACAGCAGCCAGGCATAATGGACAGCAGTTCCCTCCATGGCATTAGCCTGCCGGCATCTTATCCAGGACTCCCAGGCCTTCCGCCAGTGCTTCTCCCTGGAATGAACGGTCCATCCTCCTTGCCTGGATTTCCACAGAATTCAAACAGTAAGTCACCAAAATGAAAATCTTCCTAGTTAATTTGGCATCATTAGACACCCAACACATGTAACCAAGATGACTATGCATTTTGATTTCTTTTTAACCACTGAAACAAATAATTCTTTTGACATATATATGAATACATACATATGTATATATATGTATATATATGTATATATATAAAGCTTGTCTATAGCTAATAATCAGGAATAGTCTACCCAAATATATGCAGAAAATCAAGATTAGATAGCAGAACAGATTCTCACAAATGGATTGATTTATTACATCTTGGCATCCTAGAAATATTATTTTTACATTCTACTCTAACACTGGTTTCAAATGCCTTTCAACACAAATGTGTAGCACAATATTTGGTATGAATATAGAGAAAGTAAAATATTGGAACAGTGAACTTGCTGATGTTTTAAAGTATGTTCTTTCCAAGGGCCAAGATATTTAATTTTGATTTTGTTTCTTGACTGTTTGTTCCCTGCTTCTACCCTATAAATTCCAAAAGTTAAGGGTTCTATAGTTACAGATATCTACCCACAGTGCACCTAGCAGGTAGTAAAGCTTGTGTTTCATCTTTAATGACTAAATATATGATTTCTGTGATAATGTGGAACAGTATTATTGTTATACAATTTTGATTTTCTAAGCTTCTTGATTTTCTTGCTACTTGTTATTTAAATAAACTCAGAAGCTCAGAGCGCATTATTACTCCATGCCCTGCTGCTGCTTCTCCTGGCTAAGGTTTATAATTAAGGCATAATAAAATTATACAGAAAGATACAACTTATGCAGTTAAGATACATAACTATATATGTATATTATATACATATACATACATATATAACTATATATATATATATAACTATATATATATATATATATATATATATATATATATAAACAACGTAGTTATCTTGTAATTTCCTCTTCTCTCTCTTTGTGAATTTGTTGTTTTGATGATACTAGAATTTGAACTTTGGGCCTCACACCTATGCTCTACTATTTGAACTATGCTCCATCCCTTTTTGCTTCCAAGTTTTTTTTTCTTTTATTTTTGTTTTGATAAGGTATTTTTGTTTTGTTTAGTTTCTTTTTCATGGACCAGAGTGGACCATGATCCTACTATTTACACCTCCCTGTTATATGGGGTTGGAGGTTCATAATAACCTGACTCATTGGTTGAGATGAGATCTCAATAACTTTGACAGAATTGGCTTCAAACCACCCTCATTCCATTCTCTGTCTCCCAAGTATCTGGGATTACAGGAACATGCCTGGGCTATAATTTCTTTAAGTAAGATTTTTTTATCAGTGATTTTTGTTTCTTTTTAAAAGAAGAAATTTGGCTTTCTAAAGAGCGCTATCTAGCATTTAGCTATCTAACACTAATCATGTTTACCTACAAAAGTTACTAAAAACCGAGGAAAACTTTTTTTCATTTGTTTGCAATTGCATTTTGACATACATTTCAAAGCTTTCAACTTCATCCTCCTTTGACAAGAGGCAACAGTGGCCATTGTGATCTTAAGAACTTACCCCTTTTGTAACTTAAAGCTTGGGAGGCAGAAAAACAATAATACCAAGTTCCTCTGCCTTTGCCCACCCACTTTTCTGTTCTAAATGGTTTGTGGGCTTTTGAGAAAAGTGGAATGATGTCTCACCTAAGAAAGAACTTGACCATGGACATCTGCCATAGCCTTTCTTTTAGTTGCAACACCAACTCCCTTTTCATCCGAAAGTAGTTTTGGATAAATTGTCTGATAACTGACAGACCTAATTATTATAACTATAATTATGTATTTTATGTTATAGTGTAGTTAAATTAAAGGAAGCACTTTAAAAATAATAAAACAATAGAGGATTTTTTTTCATCTAACGTTAGTCTAATCACTTTATAGTCCCACTTTGTATAGCACTGATTATTAATCAATAAAAAAACCTGAATTATGTGAAAGAACTCTGTGATCTATTTTGTAAAAAGAGGGCTTTAAAAATACTTTACATAGGCAGAAACAATAGAAATATCTATGCCTTTGTTCTATAAATTACTATTGATTGATAATGATTGTTTTATCATCCCTGTCAGTGATGGTCACAGTATCTTGTTATTCTCTTGGCTGGGACAGAGGCATATCCTGGGACAATGGGTCCTTATGCCAGTTGCTCTTATTTGTTACTCTAATATGGACACTTTGATGGCCTTTATGAAAGAAAAAGAGAGTAAAGGTATTTATGAAATATTTGAATAAATGTTTCCTTCACTCTACTTACAGTTAATATAATTTATATCTTTCCCTGAAATATAGATCTTCTTTGCAATTATCAGCATTACTGAGCTGTTGGAGGTAGGCCTTCATGACTAGGAGAATCTTGAAACACACCAAGTCACAAGGAATTCAACAGTTCATCTGTTGCTTTATTAAATCAGAGACCAAACTAACCAAGAAGTTGTACAGAGAAAAGCACCACTGGACACCAGTGGCTCGTACCTGTAATCCTCACTACTCAGGAGTGAGATCTGAGGATTGCAGTTCAGAGCTAGCCTGGACAGGAACGTCCATGACACACTTAGCTCTAATTAACAACCAAAGAGCCAGAGCTGTGGCTCAAATGGTAAAATACTACCCTTGAGTACAAATGCTCAGGGACAGTGCCCAGGCCCTGAGTTCAAGCCCTGGGACCAGCACCAAAGAGAAAGAGACAGAGACAGAGAACACTTCTACCTATTTGTGTGGGATTTAAAACATTATCATGGTGTAGTGATCAGTGGGGCTCCATCTAAGAGGATGAATGCCCACATTCCTGGCTGTCATATTTTGAACCAGTTCATGGAGTAGAACGGGTTCTCTACCATTCTATTATCATCTTCCTAATGTATTTTTTTATCAAGTAAATTTCTTCATTTTATGGAAGAAATAGGAAATATGGAGGAAATATCAAAAAAGGAAGTTATTTTCTAAGTAAAATATGTATTTCCTGCAAGCCCTGGGCTCTTGTTATAATTTGATATCTATATGACCGTACCTGGAGAATATGACGTTTCATCTTAGGTCTATTACATAGGGTTTAGTTATGGAGAATGCTTCATTTTCAAGATACTTCATCCCTTTGAAGGTGAGTTTCAAGGTTTTGATCTGCAAGAAATAGTAAAATGTGCCTTAGTGATTATGAGATGTACTATAAATCAATTTTGTCCAAAGTCAACACTCCCAAATTAACTTCATTCCTTTATATACTTATTTAGGGAAGGTGGAATTGCTGTTCTTACATCTGAGTAATCGTACAGAGTCTTCCCAGGGCTGAGCAGGGCCTTGCAAGTACACCACATGGCCGGCATACACACCTCAGAAAGAGTGGCCTGGGCCTTTCACTTCTTAACACTGTTGCTCTTTTAATACAATGAATTAAGTTTTCTGCTTTAGGTATTTTCACATCTTTCTTTTTTGCAGCCATAATTATCTACAAAACAAGAAAATGAGAATAGCCCTGATATATACTTGGGCAAATTAA